>NC_062227.1:2637821-2792821 GCF_902686445.1 Sciurus carolinensis
CAGGAGGTGAGCCAGGGCGCCTTCCAGGAGGTAACCAAGCCAGGCGCCTTCCAGGAGGTAACCAAGCCAGGGCACCTTCCAGGAGGTGAGCCAGGGCGCCTTCCAGGAGGTAACCAAGCCAGGGCACCTTCCAGGAGGTGAGCCAGGGCGCCTTCCAGGAGGTAACCAAGCCAGGGCACCTTCCAGGAGGTGAGCCAGGGCGCCCTCCAGGAGGTGAGCCAGGGCGCCTTCCAGGAGGTGACCAAGCCAGGGTGCCTTCCAGGAGGTAACCAAGCCAGGGCACCTTCCAGGAGGTGAGCCAGGGTGCCTTCCAGGAGGTGACCAGCCAGGGCGCCTTCCAGGAGGTGAGCCAGGGCGCCTTCCAGGAGGTGAGCCAGGGCGCCTTCCAGGAGGTGAGCCAGGGCACCTTCCAGGAGGTGACCAAGCCAGGGCACCTTCCAGGAGGTGAGCCAGGACGCCCTCCAGGAGGTGAGCCAGGGCACCTTCCAGGAGGTGAGCCAGGGCGCCTTCCAGGAGGTGAGCCAGGGCGCCTTCCAGGAGGTGAGCCAGGACGCCCTCCAGGAGGTGAGCCAGGGCGCCTTCCAGGAGGTGAGCCAGGGCGCCTTCCAGGAGGTGAGCCAGGGCGCCTTCCAGGAGGTGAGCCAGGATGCCCTCCACGAGGTGACCAAGCCAGGGCGCCTTCCAGGAGGTGAGTCCAGGGCGCCCTCCAGGGGGTGAGCCAGGGCGCCTTCCAGGAGGTGAGCCAGGGCGCCCTCCAGGGGGTAACCAAGCCAGGGCACCTTCCAGGGATTTGTAGCTGATTTCATACTTACCATTTTGTAGCTGATTTCATACTTACCATTTTGGTTTCTTCTTCCACCACTGCCTCTTCTGTCCCTCCCTATCTCCCTCCCTCCTCTTCCTCCTCCTCCTCCTCCTCCTCCTCCTCCTCCTCCTCCTCCTCCCCTCCTAAGTATAAGGGTACTTCACAATATTTGCATCCACTTTTTTTAAATATATATTTCTATATATTTTAATTTTTGTATATATTTTCATTTAATATGTTTTTATTTTTAATATATATTTATATATTATATATATTTAAATGTTGGCAGACCTTTATTTACTTTTCTATACACAGTGCTGAGACTCAAACCGAGGGCCGCACACATGCTAGGCAAGTGCTCCACCACTGAGCCACAACCCAGCTGGCAGACCCACTCTTGAACGGAACTGTGAATCTCTAAGAACACATAGCAGATCCTCATTTTCCCCAGGGAATTTAGGTTGATTCTTGGAAAACGTGGCCCTCTGTGGAGACAAAGGCAGGAAGACCCCAGTGTACAGATCAGAGGTGGTCCTGGTTCTTCCTGGGGTCCCAGCAAGGGTCAGATGCGGGCAGTAGCAGGGCATGTGTCCAGCACACTGTCCCCTAAACACTCAGGTGGCTGCTTTTGCGTTTGGCACCTAATGTGTTCGTCTGGCTCCCCAGCACTGGTTGACTGGACTTGGGGAACGTGGGAATCTGAGTTCCTAGGCCCCCTTCACTTCCAGACAGAAGAGTCTTCTTTCAGAGGTGGCTCGACCTGCGGGTGAGGTGGAGCGCTGGCCCCTGGCTCGGGGTGCACACGCCTGCACTCACGGTGACTGTCACTACAAAGTGCAGACGCAGGTTTCAGGTTACGAAACCAAAGACCAGAGTTCATCCACCTAGTTGCCCATGTCCATTCTGCTGGTGGCTTAGAGAAAGGCCAAGAGACAGCTGCTGGACAGAACTTAAACCTGCCTGTCTCCCATCCAGTCGCCGGTACCCAGAGCGCGGACGCTGAGCCTGCTTCATTCACAGTTAATGACTGGTCTTTTCACTCCCGAGCCCCCCAGGGGACCCCGTGGACTGCGACGGCTCCTCTGCCCCGCTGGGGAGGCCGCAGCGCCCGCCCTTCTCACCGCCCTTTCTCGCCGCAGGAGTTCTTCGACCACGTCAAGAAGCTGTGGGACGACGAGGGCGTGAAGGCGTGCTTCGAGAGGTCCAACGAGTACCAGCTCATCGACTGCGCCCAGTAGTGAGTGGCCGGGGCTCTGCGGGGGGGCGCGGGGCGCAGCGCTCTGGGGCTGGCGGCGGGGCAGGGGCCGCTGGGGCAGGCTCCTCCGGTCTGCGCGGAGCCCTGGGCGCGCGCGTGACCGTGTTTGCGGGAGCAGGGCTCCGCGGATGACTCTCAGGTAAGGTCAACACGTGTGACCACCAGACCCTTATGTTAATTAGCTGGTGATGAACATGACAACACATACTTGAGGGGAAACTGTAGTGGAAGAAGGGAGGGTCCTGCGGCCAGGGGGCCTCGCCGCCCTCCCAGGGTCTTGTGCTACCTTCAGACACTTTCCACCACTGCGGATGGTAGCGCCCCCCAAAAAAGTGTCACATCATTGGCACCTTCTAGAAACGCCTGCTGCTGTTAACAAGACTGGACACAGGGTTGTTTTATGTGGCCCTTTGGACAGCAAGGAGCTCAGCGCCTCTGAGCCGTGGAACCAGCGGGGCAGCTCCGGGTGAATGGCCATTGGAGGAGGAGCAGGGGTGTGGTCACCACCGGCTGGGCACTGTCAGCCCGGGGCGTGGGGCACCAAGCAAGGTCGGCATGCAGGCGCTGGGGAGGGTCCCCGGGGAGCTGGAGGCAGAGGAGCTGGGCATGGATGGGAAAGGAGGAGAGGCCACCGGAAGTGAGAGGTGGGCAGGGGCCACCTCGGGGCTGAGGCCCCACAGGGAACTTGGGTTTTCTTCCAAAGGCAGCGGGTGGCTGTTGGCTGGGTGAGGGAGGGAATGGGGGAGAAGGACACAGAGGAGGCAGAGACCATGGAGCGGCTGAGGCCGGAGCAGCCGTGGGGGAGCCAAAGAGGCAGGTAGGGGAGAGGCAGGAGCGAGGGGAGGGTTTGGATACTGAGAAGGGGCAGTCTGGGACATTGAGTCTGTGGGGTGGGGTGGGGTGGGGAGCACAATCTCTGGTTTGGGGATTCAGTTTGAGATGCCAAAGGGATGTCGAGTGGAGACCTCGAGCAGGCCCTGTGTTGTAGGAGCCTGGAGCTCAGAGAGAATCATCCGTTCTGCTGCTGTAACACAGTACCTGAGAATGGGTGATTTATAAAGGAAAGAGGTTTGTTTTGGTTTATGGTTCTGGAGGCCAGAAATCACAAGAGGAAGCAGTGGCATCTGGTTTGTGCTGTCAAGGGCCTCATGGCAGAAAGAGAAGCATGCAGGAGACAGAAGGGGGGCCGAACTCCCTGGAAAGCTGACTCGTCCCAGCAGCCACTGAGCCATCCGTTCCCGAGGTCTGCCCACGACCGACCGCAGGCTGGCCCTGGGTCTCGCCTCCTGCGTGACTGCCTCACCCTGAGTCTGGGCTGTGGGAAGGTTGGCTGCCAGGCTCCAGGGCAGCTCCAGACGTCCCAGGGTCCGCAGGGGCTGGCCGGGGCCGTGGGGCCTGTCTTGCCCTCCAGGCCCGCTTGCTGCCCCTGACCAGCAGTTTGCGGTGGTCAGAGGTCCGGGTGCTCAGCTCGTCAACTGCAGCCTGGCCTGCTCCCTGCTGACCAGGTGGAGCGCGTCCTGTCCTGTGTCTGCGTGTCTGGAAGGCAGGCTGGCGGGGAGAGGCCAGAGCTGCTCAGCGTCACCCTGGGGATTTCTTTAAAGCACACGGGGGGCGTTTATCCGTGCATCACCATGGTGATGGAATCAGCGACTTGATCTTAAATAGAACGTGGGAATGCGAAGGTGCGAGTCTGACAGCGTCCAGACGATGCTCGCGAGACTCGGGCGGACCGTGCCAGGGGTGTAGTGACCGCTGTCCTCAGGCCACCGTGTAGCTTAAGCAAGCAGCGGTCGACGCCCTGGGAAGCCTGCCTGCCCCGGGGAGGCGGTTCTCCTGCTCGCGGGTCACCAAGGCGGAGACCCAGGCCCGGGGAGGTGAACTGAGGGGCCTCGGGATCACAGCTCCCCAGAAAGGGACGAGGCCAGAGTTGAAAGCTGCTGCTTCCCTCAGTCTGTCCTTTGGCAAAGGCCTCCTGCAGAGCGAGACCCCCTTCAGGCCTGTCAGGGTGAAACGCGGTCAGCCCAGCCTCCGACTGGCCTCCTCGGCCGGGCCCGCAGAATCACGGAGACGGGGTCCCGGGTAGTCCCTGGCTCTGCACCTGAGCTCGCTCGTCCGTTCCAGTGGAGAGCCATGTTGGGTCTGCGGCCTTGCCTCTTGAGGACTGTCTGGTTTGGGGACGGAGGGAGGGAGGGAGGAGCTTAGGAACAGATGGCCAGTCAGGCCAGTGTTAGCCGCCAAGGTATTCTGAGTTGCTGAAGGAAGGTCAAGAATAACAGAGATCCTGCCTCATCACCACCGCTTGAGGAAAGGAAGGAGGGGTCCGGTCAGATCAGCGAGGGACAGAGCTCAGCGCAGCCTCAGACCACGACACTCTTGCCCGTCGTCCAGCCCACTGGACTTTGAGTCCCCCAGAGCGTGTCTCCTTCAGCTCCGAGCTGGGTGTTCCTGCAGAGCCGGTGCTCAGCACATGTACCTTGAAACCATCACTTAGCAGCTGGGTTGCATGCGGAGAACCGCCTGGGGGGTGACCTCGCCTTGTGCAAAGGTCCTGAGGCACACACACCCGGACGGCCTGGCTTTCTGCACGATGGGTTGAGTGCTGGGTGGATGGATAACAGCAGCCTGTTGCTCAGACGCCTGGTGCTTCAAACAGCTGAGCGAAAATCAGGTCAAGAGCAGCGGGAGACACGGTGGGCACAGAGCGCGTGGGGCTGCTGCCCGGGCTCGCGGCCGGCTGTGTCCCTGTCAGCGGCGTCCTCTGTAAGCAGGACAACCACCGTTGACTGCCACCGATGGGCGGCGGCAGGGCGTTCCCGCCAGCACGGCCACAGCTTGTGAGGCCTGCGCTGTGCAGTGACATCAGGACAGCTGTGACGTCACCAACAGTGGGGGCCCCACTCCGCCGTCACCTCGGGGTCACCCTCTCGCCTGCAGCCTGGCGTTGGTGGAAGTGTCATTTGCAGCGTGACCGCACCTGGATTGGCAGATCCAGACCCCAGAATCGACGCACTGCTGACGGGCAGTGCTGACCGCGGCCTTCAGAGGCCCCGCAGCCCCGCTCCTCCTGCCCCGCGGTCTCCAGGCCGCTCCTGCCCTCCTCCCCTCGTCCAAGGGCCTGGGGCAGACCCGATGTGAGCCTTGGGGTGACCGGGGTCACTGTTACCTCGTGGGACCAAACCTGGAGACTCACCACGGAGGGCCTGATACCAAGGCCTGCGAAAGTCCTTCCTCCCGTGACCCAGTTCCCGGGAACGTTTGAGGCACGAGAGATTCTTAGTGGCGTCCAGGTCCTGCTCGGGCTGGGGAGGCGGAGCTGTCTGCTCAGAACCTGGGAGAACCTGGCAGTTGCTCTGTGGCGTCCAGCAGGACACCCTTAAGTGTATACCAAAGAGAATTAAAGACATGCATTGACACGGAAACCTGGGGGCACGTGTTCACAGCGACCTCATCCATCACAGCCCGAGTGGAAACATCAGCTGACTGATGGACCCACCAAATGTGAACTCCCAGACCGTGGAATACTATTCACCACCAAAAAGGAAACAAAAGTGCTGATAACCAGCTGCAGAATGCGTGAGCTGGAGACATGGTGCTGAGTGGGGACGCCAACGCCAGGTCACACGAGAGTGATCCCAGGTGCAAGTGTCCGCGGAGGGCACAGCCTCGGAGGCAGCGTGGTGCCAGGGCGGGAGGGCTCCTCTATGGGACAGAGGCCGCTCTGGAATCAGCTGAGGTCGCGCCACCGCGTGGGTGCTCTAAACCAGACTCGTGGCTTCAGAATTGGGAGTCGGTGGGAGGCAGCAGCGTCTGTGTGACCCGAGGCCTATCTCAGTGTCAAAAGGGGGATGGAGAAGGAGCGCGGAGCCCGGGGCGGGGATGCAGCGGGAACCAGGCTCCCCTTGGCCCTGGCGCGTCTTGGTGAGGACCTGGCCCACACTGGCCTCCTCCTCCGGCCTCCCGCTGGTTCAGGCTGCCCTTCCACCGGCCGGTTAAGGTTCCCTGCCTCTGGGCCTGTTCTTCAGATGGGTCAAGCAGCAGTGGCCAGCACCACACCCAAGCCTGCAGGTGGGCAAGCGCCGAGGGACCCCCAAAACCTCGTGAGCTCGGATGGTCTATGCCAAGGTCTGTGCTGGGCTGTTGGGGGCGAGGAGGGTGGGGTCTGCGCGGTGGTGTCGAGAAGCAGCGTCCACCAGAGGCACCTGGGGGCAGCTCTCAGCTCGCTCCTTCCCGAGAAGTCCAGGGCCGGCCCCCTGCCAAGCTGCTGGCCCCCTTGACCGGTCGGTGTCTCTGGCAGGGCCCACCAGGCTGCCCCAAGGAGCCCCCGGGCGTCCCTGATTCCAGAGCGGAGGCCGTCTCTGCGGCCGAGTCTGAAGCGCCGCGCTGTCAGTGTCCAGGGGCGGCTGTGGGGCTGCAGGCTCACAAATTAACAGAGATTATATTTGACGCAGAGTTTCCCAATCCCTACTGTGAAAATCACAGCCCAGACTCTACTGAATTATCCCCAAAATGCACTTCCTCTCAGTCGTAATCATAAGTGATCACGTAACCATGGAAACAGCTATTTTCGGAGAGAGAAAATTGGATCTTCAGAATAGCTTTATGAAGTCAGGCGTTGCCCGATGCAACTCCAAATGCTTCAGCTCCGCGTGCAGCCTGGTAGGCTTTGTGCAGGTACGTCAGCTCGCTCAGGAGCGCGTCCATTTGAATAATTGGCTTCGAATACTCGCAGAGAGAATATTCCAGAAAAAGGAAAGGGGGGCAGGGGATCAGGTGATTCTTCGGCCGCAGGCCCAGGTCTGCCCCTATCACCGGCTGGGAGTCTCCATCGCCACCTTCGCTGTGGCCCCGACTCCAGCCGGCGGGGGGCTGGCAAGTCCTAGAGTACTAGGCTTCAGGGACAATCTGGAAACCATTAGCATCAACAAGATTTTAGCTTCAACTTTGTCTTTTGCAGGTCATTTTAAAATAAACTATCATTTTAAATGTGAATTACTATATTCTGTGGCGTTCATGAAATACGTAACAACTCCCTGGGTGCACACACGCTCTCTTCTTGACGTTCATTTTGGCCTTTATTCCTACCCTGATTTTGGATTTTCCGTATCTGAAGCACTGGAACAGTTTATAGGTGGTACAATTACTCTTTTTTTTTTTTTTTTTTTTTTTTTCATTTTGCTTATGAAAAGTGAAGGTAGAGTAACTAAAAGCTCGGGCCTTGTCTCCAGTGCCAATTAATGTCAGTATAGTAATAAGGGCACAGTTTTAAGTGAGAGGAAAAAGAAGTTTTATTGCTTGGCTAACAAAGGAGAAACCCAGGGACTCCTGTCCCAGAGGCCCTGATTCTGCCCATGAGCAGGAACAGGCTTTTAAGGGAGCTCTTCAAAGGCCACGTTCCAGGTGCACCCTGACAGGGGGTCCCAGGGCACCAGAGGTTGTGCTAACACTCACTTGTTAATTTGGGAGATACTCACTTCCTGGATCCCTGGCAGACATCTCCGTCCTGTGGAGCAGGTGCTCAGGGTACTCTTGTTCCCTGCCCCAGGTTAGGGAGGGGGAGAGGGAGAAGAGAAGAAAACAGGTCCCTGTGAAAAATGAGCCTCCGAGCTGTGTTCCAAAGGTGACGTGGACCACTGTCACAGCAGCAGTGGAGCAAAGCAGGTGAACCAGGTATCTCAGCAGTAAGTCCCTTGGCAAATATTCATTTCCTTTACCCTTGTTTGGAAACCCCTGTCCTGAAGCATCCAGAAGAAATTTTTGATATCACTTGCCACAAATGTTCTTGTGTAAAAAGTAGTTTTAGATCTCTCAGATTGAGCCAGGTGAAGCGGTACACACCTGTAACCCCAGCAACTCAGGAGGCTAAGGCAGGAGGATCGCAAGTTCAAGGCCAGCCTCAGCAACTAGCAAGGCCCTAAACAAATTTAGCAAGACCCTGTCTCAAAATAAAAATCAGAAAGGACTAGTGGTGTAGCTCAGTGGTAGAGCACACTGGGATGAATCCCCAGCACCAAAAATAAAGTCAACCATCCCAGAACAAATACCCAGTGAACTCCCTGTCTCCTGGTGCACTCAGGCTTCGTGTGGAGAAGGGACAGTCAGGACCAGACCCGGTTCCCGGCCTCTTCTTTGCGTGTCATGCCAAGCTTCTGATGGCGTCGCTGTTTGTTGTGTACTGCTAGATTCTTGCTGAAAGCTGTGCACGTCGTGTTTTATATAGTAAAATAAAACAAACAAAAGAAAGCACAGTTTGGAGGCCTTCAAGCTGTGCATTCCTGTACTGCCTGGAGGTGGAGCCCATGGTGTGCAGACCCGTGGGTGGAAAGCCAGTAATAAGGAGGCGAGGCCGGGCTGCTGCAGCTTGGCTGGTGAGCCTGAGCCCCGGCCTCCCGGGCTGCTTGGAGGTACTCTGTGGCCTCCAGGTACCAGGCTCCCCAGGGTGCAGCTGCCACACCAGCACCAGTGTTCATGCATAGCAGCATGCCGGGCACAGTGCCGCACGCCTGTCATCCCAGCGACTTGGGAGGCTGAGGCAGGAGGATCACAAGCTCAAAGCCGGCCTCAGCAACTTAGCGAGGCCATAAGCAACTCAGTGAGACCCTGTGTCTAAATAAAACACAAAATAGGGCTGGGGTGTGGCTCAGTGGTCAAGTGCAGCTGAGACCAATCCCTGGAAGCCCCCAACCCCCCTAAAAATAAGTAAACTTGCACAGCAGCAGAACCAAATGCAAGTGTCCAAGCAAAGTGGTGCAAGAAAGGAGCCCAGTGGAGTGGATTAGAACAGCGCTTGCTGTGGATGCCCCCTGCAGTCTCGCTTATTGCAAGTGAACCAGGAGGTTTCTGTGGCCGTGTTGATAGAAACAGAATTGAAACCCAGTGGCCAGAGGTGGCAGAGGTCTTTTGCCAGGTTCGCCATCCAGTTCATTCCTGCTGGGGAGGGGCCAGGTGGAATCATTCTGGCACATGGGGAGGCTGGTTGCAAGTGGTAGCAGAAACATATTTTTCTGTTTGTTTTCCTTGGAACCACAAGGAACATTTTAAGTTAAATTATGCTGAAGTGTGAAAAGGAGAATCATCAGAAATCTTCCGAGTTGAGTTCATAACAGTCTCCAACAGCTCTGCACAGTCCTTTAGCGGGAGTGTGGAATCCTAGCGCTATTTTATTTACAGCACTGAGGTGGGGCATGTTCGCCCTGTGAGACTATGACAGCGGACCTGCCAGCAGAGCTGGTGGCCGCAGGGGCGTCCAGCTGTCAGGTGCTGGAGGGGCGGGTCTTGCCCCTGTGAGGGAACTCTGCTGCGGGCGCTGCACCCTAGGGAGAGCAGGCCGGCTGGTGGAAGAGCAAGTGCTTAGCTAGCACAGAGCTCTGGGTCCCCAGCACACACCCCAAAGTGAGCGGCGCCTCCCTTCCAAACCCTGTGTTTGAAGGAAGCTGGAAATGCGGGGATCGGGTTACAGAAGCACATGACTTGTCAGAATTCTACAAAGACACAATAGGACTTGTGGGGTTGTGGATGTAAAGCTCACATTGAAAGAAAAACTGAGCAAACCGATTTCTAGATAATGATCTTCCTGCTCAAGAGGGAAGTGCACCAGGTCTGCACTCTCTGAAATGCATCCAAGAGCTGGTGCCACGGAGCAGCCTGCCCGCTGCTCAGGAGGCTGAGGCAGGACTGCGCGTCTCCGCCAGCTGGGCAGCTGAGTGACATGGGGCTTCAAGCAACAAGCACAAAGCCTGGGGGTGCAGCTCCGAGGGAGAGAGCCCCGGTCGATTCCCCAGCACTTCCAAAAAAAAAAGGAAAGAAAGGGGGGGGGACGGAGAGAGAGAGAGAAAGAGCCTAGAAATGAGATGGATTAAGGGATGGATAGATGAACAGGGATATGACTATTCTTTTTTAAAGTACAGTAAAAAAAAAAAAGCTAGATATTCTGGTGCCTACGTACAATCCCAGATACACAGGGGCTGAGGCAGAAAGATAACTTAAGATCAGGAGTTTGAGGCCAGCATGGGCCACATGGTAAGACCTCATCTCCAAAAAATAAAAATAAATAAAAAGTACAGAAAATGATAACGGCATGATCTAAAAAAAAAAGGTAGCCAAGTGTTCCCTATAAAATTATCTCAAATTGTTTTATGTTTGAAATTCTCATGATAAAATGTAGGGGAGAGAAATAAAACATACAACTATATGTGATTAGAAGTCTACAGAAAAGTGTTACATGGTAGCACAGTTAATAAATTGAGGTTTCTGGCAAATTACAAAGACCGGTAAGGCATTCGAGTGTGAGGGATTTCATTACAGTTATTTTTAAATGTTTGCGGAATTCTTTGAAACATTTCCGAGGAACCTAGGGAACTCAGATGGAAAGTCACTAACTACTACTGTGACCCACATACAGTTAGGAGGCGCGTCCTGCCTCTCAGCTCCGAAGCCTACCACCCGCCCAGAGGAGAGCTGCCCCACACCAGTGCTCACGCTGACCCGGTGAATTTATCTGCCTGCCCGGCAGGGGAAATATCACAGTCTCATGAAACTACAGAGCACGACAATACCAGAGCATTACTTGGTTTGGGAATTCACATTTGAAACCTAAAGATTCTGAGAGCATTTCAGATTAAAATTTCAGCAGGTATTCTGTGACCATTCAGTGCATGCCAGGTGGCGCCAGAACCCAGCTCTGAAGGCACCCGGCACGGCCCACACCTCTGGATTGTCAGAGGGTGCCCACTACCTCAGATTTTGAGTGACTGTCGCTAACTTTCCATTTCAGTCCGATTCACGGGCGAGCGAGTCGTTAAGAACCATTATTAAGAGTACTCTCAGGACCGACGATAAAAGACACATAGCTCAAGTTTTAAATGGCAGAGACGCATCTCGATCAACATTTCCCCGGTGAGACACACATAGCCCTTATGCTCCGGAAAAGGCGCTCCCGGTCCTGGGATCAACCCCAGTAAGACCCACCAGACACCTGCTCCCGGGGTTCCCACCGAGAGCCAGCCGAGAACACCTGGGCAGGTGTGCACACGCCACCTCCTGCTGCTGGTGGGAATGCAAAGTGGTGGACGCAGCACGGCGGTCAGGAGGGGACCCCAAGTCCTCAGCCCACTTCTAGTGTGTGGTTCCAGGAAGGGACCCCAGGTTCCCCAGGACCCCAGCCCACTCCTAGTGTGTGGTTCCAGGAGGGGACCCCAGAGTCTCCCCAGGACCCCGGCCCACTCCTAGTGTGTGGTTCCAGCAGGGGACCCCAGGACCCCAGCCCACTCCTAGTGTGTGGTTCCAGGAGGGGACCCCAGGACCCCAGCCCACTCCTAGTGTGTGGTTCCAGCAGGGGACCCCAGGACCCCAGCCCACTCCTAGTGTGTGGTTCCAGGAGGGGACCCCAGGACCCCAGCCCACTCCGAGTATGTGGTTCCAGGAGGGGACCCCAGGTCCTCAGCCCACTCCTAGTGTGTGGTTCCAGGAGGGGACCCCAGAGTCTCCCCAGGACCCCAGCCCACTCCTAGTGTGTGGTTCCAGGAGGGGACCCCAGAGTCTCCCCAGGACCCCAGCCCACTCCTAGTGTGTGGTTCCAGGAGGGGACCCCAGAGTCTCCCCAGGACCCCAGCCCACTCCTAGTGTGTGGTTCCAGGAGGGGACCCCAGGTCCTCAGCCCACTCCTAGTGTGTGGTTCCAGGAGGGGACCCCAGAGTCTCCCCAGGACCCCAGCCCAATCCTAGTGTGTGGTTCCAGGAGGGGACCCCAGAGTCTCCCCAGGACCCCAGCCCACTCCTAGTGTGTGGTTCCAGGAGGGGACCCCAGGACCCCAGCCCACTCCTAGTGTGTGGTTCCAGGAGGGGACCCCAGGACCCCAGCCCACTCCTAGTGTGTGGTTCCAGGAGGGGACCCCAGGACCCCAGTCCACTCCTAGTGTGTGGTTCCAGGAGGGGACCCCAGGTCCTCAGCCCACTCCTAGTGTGTGGTTCCAGGAGGGGACCCCAGGACCCCAGCCCACTCCTAGTGTGTGGTTCCAGGAGGGGACCCCAGGTCCTCAGCCCACTCCTAGTGTGTGGTTCTAGGAGGGGACCCCGGAGTCTCCCCAGGACCCCAGCCCACTCCTAGTGTGTGGTTCCAGGAGGGGACCCCAGGTCCTCAGCCCACTCCTAGTGTGTGGTTCCAGGAGGGGACCCCAGGACCCCAGCCCACTCCTAGTGTGTGGTTCCAGGAGGGGACCCCAGGTCCTCAGCCCACTCCTAGTGTGTGGTTCCAGGAGGGGACCCCGGAGTCTCCCCAGGACCCCAGCCCACTCCTAGTGTGTGGTTCCAGGAGGGGACCCCAGGACCCCAGCCCACTCCTAGTGTGTGGTTCCAGGAGGGGACCCCAGGACCCCAGCCCACTCCTAGTGTGTGGTTCCAGGAGGGGACCCCAGGTCCTCAGCCCACTCCTAGTGTGTGGTTCCAGGAGGGGACCCCAGGTCCTCAGCCCACTCCTAGTGTGTGGTTCCAGGAGGGGACCCCAGGACCCCAGCCCACTCCTAGTGTGTGGTTCCAGGAGGGGACCCCAGGACCCCAGCCCACTCCTAGTGTGTGGTTCCAGGAGGGGACCCCAGGACCCCAGCCCACTCCTAGTGTGTGGTTCCAGGAGGGGACCCCAGGACCCCAGCCCACTCCTAGTGTGTGGTTCCAGGAGGGGACCCCAGGACCCCAGCCCACTCCTAGTGTGTGGTTCCAGGAGGGGACCCCAGGTCCTCAGCCCACTCCTAGTGTGTGGTTCCAGGAGGGGACCCCAGGTCCTCAGCCCACTCCTAGTGTGTGGTTCCAGGAGGGGACCCCAGGACCCCAGCCCACTCCTAGTGTGTGGTTCCAGGAGGGGACCCCAGGACCCCAGCCCACTCCTAGTGTGTGGTTCCAGGAGGGGACCCCAGGGCCCCAGCCCACTCCTAGTGTGTGGTTCCAGGAGGGGACCCCAGGTCCTCAGCCCACTCCTAGTGTGTGGTTCCAGGAGGGGACCCCAGGACCCCAGCCCACTCCTAGTGTGTGGTTCCAGGAGGGGACCCCAGGACCCCAGCCCACTCCTAGTGTGTGGTTCCAGGAGGGGACCCCAGAGTCTCCCCAGGACCCCAGCCCACTCCTAGTATGTGGTTCCAGGAGGGGACCCCAGAGTCTCCCCAGGACCCCAGCCCACTCCTAGTGTGTGGTTCCAGGAGGGGACCCCAGGTCCTCAGCCCACTCCTAGTATGTGGTTCCAGGAGGGGACCCCAGGTCCTCAGCCCACTCCTAGTGTGTGGTTCCAGGAGGGGACCCCAGGACCCCAGCCCACTCCTAGTGTGTGGTTCCAGGAGGGGACCCCAGGTTCCCCAGGACCCCAGCCCACTCCTAGTGTGTGGTTCCAGGAGGGGACCCCAGGACCCCAGCCCACTCCTAGTGTGTGGTTCCAGGAGGGGACCCCAGGACCCCAGCCCACTCCTAGTGTGTGGTTCCAGGAGGGGACCCCAGAGTCTCCCCAGGACCCCAGCCCACTCCTAGTGTGTGGTTCCAGGAGGGGACCCCAGGACCCCAGCCCACTCCTAGTGTGTGGTTCCAGGAGGGGACCCCAGGACCCCAGCCCACTCCTAGTGTGTGGTTCCAGGAGGGGACCCCAGGTCCTCAGCCCACTCCTAGTGTGTGGTTCCAGGAGGGGACCCCAGGACCCCAGCCCACTCCTAGTGTGTGGTTCCAGGAGGGGACCCCAGGTCCTCAGCCCACTCCTAGTGTGTGGTTCCAGGAGGGGACCCCAGGACCCCAGCCCACTCCTAGTGTGTGGTTCCAGGAGGGGACCCCAGGTTCCCCAGGACCCCAGCCCACTCCTAGTGTGTGGTTCCAGGGGGGGACCCCAGGACCCCAGCCCACTCCTAGTGTGTGGTTCCAGGAGGGGACCCCAGGTTCCCCAGGACCCCAGCCCACTCCTAGTGTGTGGTTCCAGGAGGGGACCCCGGAGTCTCCCCAGGACCCCAGCCCACTCCTAGTGTGTGGTTCCAGGAGGGGACCCCAGGACCCCAGCCCACTCCTAGTGTGTGGTTCCAGGAGGGGACCCCAGAGTCTCCCCAGGACCCCAGCCCACTCCTAGTGTGTGGTTCCAGGAGGGGACCCCAGAGTCTCCCCAGGACCCCAGCCCACTCCTAGTGTGTGGTTCCAGGAGTGGACCCCAGGTTCCCCAGGACCCCAGCCCACTCCTAGTTTGTGGTTCCAGGAGGGGACCCCAGGACCCCAGCCCACTCCTAGTGTGTGGTTCCAGGAGGGGACCCCAGGTTCCCCAGGACCCCAGCCCACTCCTAGTGTGTGGTTCCAGGAGGGGACCCCAGGAACCCAGCCCACTCCTAGTGTGTGGTTCCAGGAGGGGACCCCAGGTCCTCAGCCCACTCCTAGTGTGTGGTTCCAGGAGGGGACCCCAGGACCCCAGCCCACTCCTAGTGTGTGGTTCCAGGAGGGGACCCCAGGTCCTCAGCCCACTCCTAGTGTGTGGTTCCAGGAGGGGACCCCAGGACCCCAGCCCACTCCTAGTGTGTGGTTCCAGGAGGGGACCCCAGGTTCCCCAGGACCCCAGCCCACTCCTAGTGTGTGGTTCCAGGAGGGGACCCCAGGTTCCCCAGGACCCCAGCCCACTCCTAGTGTGTGGTTCCAGGAGGGGACCCCAGAGTCTCCCCAGGACCCCAGCCCACTCCTAGTGTGTGGTTCCAGGAGGGGACCCCAGAGTCTCCCCAGGACCCCAGCCCACTCCTAGTGTGTGGTTCCAGGAGGGGACCCCAGAGTCTCCCCAGGACCCCAGCCCACTCCTAGTGTGTGGTTCCAGCAGGGGACCCCAGGACCCCAGCCCACTCCTAGTGTGTGGTTCCAGGAGGGGACCCCAGGACCCCAGCCCACTCCTAGTGTGTGGTTCCAGGAGGGGACCCCAGGACCCCAGCCCACTCCTAGTGTGTGGTTCCAGGAGGGGACCCCAGGACCCCAGCCCACTCCTAGTGTGTGGTTCCAGGAGGGGACCCCAGGTCCTCAGCCCACTCCTAGTGTGTGGTTCCAGGAGGGGACCCCAGGTCCTCAGCCCACTCCTAGTGTGTGGTTCCAGGAGGGGACCCCAGGACCCCAGCCCACTCCTAGTGTGTGGTTCCAGGAGGGGACCCCAGGACCCCAGCCCACTCCTAGTGTGTGGTTCCAGGAGGGGACCCCAGGACCCCAGCCCACTCCTAGTGTGTGGTTCCAGGAGGGGACCCCAGGTTCCCCAGGACCCCAGCCCACTCCCAGTGTGTGGTTCCAGGAGGGGACCCGGCGTCTCCTAGTTGCACCCGGGGGACTGAAAAGCTTACTTCCACATCACAACTTGCAGAGAAGTGCTCAGGGCGACGCTGCTGCAGTCGGCAGTGGGGACGGCCCAGCCCCCGGCCTGGTGTCGGGGACAAACGAGCTCTCCCGCAGGAGTCACCTCACGCTCCGAGGGAGCAGCGCTTCACCCGAGGACAGCTGTGCCGCGTCAGGGAAGCCGGGCCTGAGGGGCCACGCGCGGCCGGCTCCTTTCATGTGAACTGTCCAGGCTGGGGTGCAGCCGGGGTCGCGCCTCCCTGGCACACGCAGGCCTGGGCTCAGTGCCCAGCACCACGGAGGACAGACACCACTCCCGTGAAATGCCAGAGCAGGCATGCGACAGGCACAGAGGGCAGACGGGGGTCCCCAGACGCCACTCGTGGGCCTCGCAGGCCTGGGCTCAGTGCCCAGCACACAGAGGACAGACACCATTCCCGTGAAACGCCAGAGCAGGCACGCGACAGGCGCAGAGGGCAGACCGGGGTCCCCAGACGTCACTCGTGGGCCTCGCTTTCCTTCCGGGGTGATGGACGTGTCTGCAGTTGTGGGGATGGTCACGTGACTCTCGGCACATAAAAGCCACTGAGTTCTGCACCTTCTCGGACGGGAGGGTGACCACCTAAGTCTGCCTGCTTCCGTGGGCTTCCTAGTTAACACGGAGGAAACAGCAGAAAGAGTCCCGCCCGCCACGGTGGCAGAGTGCTCAGCAGAGGTGAGGTTCCCCTCGCCCTTCCACGAGCTGCCTCACTGAGCGCCCGTGCAGAGCCCCAGGGGCCAGAGTCCACGTGGCTTCACCTCGTCCTCGCCCATGTGGGAGGGGCAGAGGGAGGAAAGAAACAGAAGAGCACCAGCCGGGATTCGAACATAGATGCCTGGGAACCTCGGAATCGCTCCTGCTTGTGCGCACCAGCAGGGGGTCATACGCCGTCTGCGCGGGAGGGACTTACTCCCCAGGCAGGGCCTGGCCCGTACCGCACGCCAGACGCTGGCCGCACTTCACTCTCCGGCCAGGGCCTGTGAGTCTTCAGTCTGGCTGGGCTAGTGTGCCGCTATTAACCGCGCAGGTGGAACCGCATTGCCCACGGCACCTACAACAGCATCTGGCATGCAGCGGGTGAATTTGTAAACAGCTGGATTTTCATATTATAACTGCGCTTCTTAGGCTTTCTCTACCACCCACGCCTCTCATGTAAGCAAAGTTAATGTTTCTGTGGAGCTCAGCTAGTTCAAGTATTTTATCTGTTCACCTCAGCATTCTTCACAGTAGCCAAAATGTGGAGAAAACCCCAGTGTTCATCACCTGACGAATGGGTAAAGAACACGTGGCAAAGCCATCCAAGGGAATATTATTCAGGCATAAAAAAAGAAAAGTTCTTAGGACTGGAAGTGTGACTTAGTGGCAGAGTGCAGGCTTAACACGTGAGACTCTGGGTCCCACCCCTAGGACCAAAAACCAAACCAAACCAAACAAAAAGAGGTTCTGATACACCCTCCTTTGTGGCTTCCTTTAGAACAGAAGCATTTACTAACTCAGAACTATGGGAAGTACATTATATAAGTCCTTCCCAGGAAAAAGTCAGAATGTGTTCACAAGATCAAGAAATGTAATGAAAGCTTTAAAACAGGGTAGGGTGGAAGGAGGCTACGCTTTGATAATTTCCTATCAAAAACAGCATTCAAAGAGGAAGAAAGAAAGACCTTCCTGGGGCTTCCTTGCCACCAGTGGTTAGAACTAGATACCTTTGCTCCACTGGATTCCTTTGATCACATAGTAACCAGGATCCCTGATGCCGACAGAAAGCTACCTTTGAAATATAAGCTTCACTGCATGATTATGTTCCCTTACGGAAATCTGAGCACAGGGTTTCCATGTGCAGTTGAGTGAGGGGGTGCCCTCGTTTCTCATCCTAGATATTAATAAAAACCTTGTACTGGGCGTCACTTCCATGGAAAGGGAATGGAAGATCGCTCCCTGGCTCCCTGAGGCAGGCAGCGATTGCTAAGGAGCGAAGGCTCCACCTTGACCGCCAAGCTTCAGGCAGTGGCTGAATACACCTTCTTCTGAGGGAGATGGGACTTGACAGAGCTTGGCCAAAAAAGTAATTCCTCAGTTCAACTTGTCCAAGGACATCTCAGATTTCTTAAAATAAGAAACCCAGTGTGAGGTGAGCATCCATTCGAAGGTCAGTCTCTCTTTCCAGTTCTGCCTCTAAAACATGGAGTGAGCAGAAGGAATCCGTGTGCAGCTGAACTTACACGTCCTCGGGGGACCAGCTCCGCCGCCCTCAGACGCCAGGTCCACAGAGGAAGCGGGAACACAGCTGCCCTGCAGGCAGCCCACAGAGGACTGACTGCTCCTGAGCAGGGCTTTCGCTGTCTGGGTGCGGAGTACGGACGCCACGTGCTCTCTAGTGGGCTCTTTAACCCGTGCTTGCTGGCGGGCTGGATACGGGGTGCAGACGCTGTGTGGCCGCTGGGCGCCCCTCTCTGAGCTCCCTGCTGTGAAGTGCTCAGAGCGCAGTTCTCCACCCGCCTGACCATGAGCTTCTCGTGGTTAGCACTCCTCCTTGAAAGGGTCCAGGGGTGGAGGGGCTGCGGCCGTGACGCTGGGCAGAGGCAGCGTGGTGGTCTCTGCAGCTGCGGAAACGAGACCCCCGAAGGCTGCAGGAGCGAGCTGGTTCCTTACCTCAGCTCACCTACATGCAGTTGCAGATTTGCAGTTTTCTGTTAGCATGCTTGGAATTCGGTTCGCTCTCCATTCTCTTTTAACTGCTGAGCTTACTCTGAAAATACACTTTCTCTCCAAATCTGCTCTGATTGACTATTAGTGCAGCTTTCCAGATGGTTATTGACAGACTGTCTGGTTCCTGAAGAGAAATACCCGCTAGAAGGCCTCACTGTCTAGAATATTGAGAGTGCTCGGCCAGCACCTCTGTCCCTCCGTCGAGGAGACCCTTCTGATACTGGAGTCCTCGGCCAGAGGCAAAACCCTGGGGGCATCAAGAGAGTCGGGCCTGACCACCCAAAACCCAAGCAAAAGGAGCAGGAGAGGGGCTTGGTCAACGCGGCCCTGGGGCAGGTGAGCGGGTCAGGCCCCGCCAGGAGCCTCAGGAGCAGAGGGAAGAGCCGGCCTGGGCGAGAGGCCTGCGAAACCAAGCAGTGTGGCCATCCTGTGGACTGTTGGCCGTCATCTCAGTCAGGGTCCCATGTGGACACCCTGCAGAGGTCCTCATCTAAACGTGAGGGCGCGGCCGGTTCCTCTCCTCAGTAATGCTCCCACTTAGTGGGGTCCCATCACCTGTCTGTGAGGCTCTGCTGCGCCTGGAGCCCAGGGTGTGGGTTTAGGGCGGTGATGGGACTCCAGGAACCGCGGCAGGGGTCTGGAGCCGGAGACCACAGGAGCGGGCAGCTGCTGTCCCTGCAGCTCTCTCAGACGTCACTCTTACCCTGGGGTCCTGGTCTCAGCGGGATGGGGAAGGTTAGGCACATTCAGGGTTAGTGAACCTCGCATCCCACTCCGAAGCCATGCACAGGAAGAGCTGCAGGGCCGCAGGGCCCGACTCAGGTCTGAGGGATCCAGGAGACAGTGACAAGCTGCGGCCAGAGGTGCTGGGCTTCACCCTGCTTCGGTCGCCTGTGGGCATCTGCAGGCCTGTGGAAAGTCGGTGCTTTTAGCAAAAGCAGCCTCTCACCTGCCGTTACCTCTGTCAGAACGGCTGCCTCTGAGAAGAAATGGCATGAGCACGCCGGCTTTGCCTGGCTCGCCTGCCTGCCTCTCCTGCAGAACCTGGCAGACCTAACGGAACAGGGGCGTGAGCTGGAGACCCGGCCCAACTCTGCCAAGTAGCAGAAGAAAGCCTGCCATTCTAACAGTTCAGACACCTCCTCTCTAACCACTTGACGCGACATCCTTTTCAAAGTTGTTTTTTTTTTTTTGGTACCAGGGATTGAGCCCACTGAGCCACATCCTCAGCCTTTTTTATATTTTGTTTTAAGACAAAGAGTCTCACTAAGTCACTCGGTGCCTCGTTGAATTGCCGAGGCTGGCTTTGGACTTGAGATCCTCCTGCCTCACCCCGGAAGTCAGCACTTGCACCCGGACCCCTGTAGACCACAGTGTTCACTGCTGCACAGGAAACTGGACACTGTAATGTGTATTATAATAGCACAGAAATGATAAGAAATATTTTTCTTTGTTATAGGATCTTTTACTTTTAAATTAGAGGTGTTAATATGAATTATTCCTAGTAGGACTCACTAAGGAGATATATTTGCTTTCTAATACTATTTTTCTTCATAACTGAAATTAACAAAAAGTTTTATGTTTGGGCTCAGAAACTTAATTTCAGGCCTTCCTTAACTGAAAGGCCAAGATCAGCCCTCTGTGGGCACTAACGGTCAGGGAGCCCAGTACCCAGCGCGGGCTGGACTAGAACTGTAAAGGTAAGCGGTTCTCGGCATATGTGGCTGTTGGAATGGGCCCGGGCCTCCCTTGACCATGGCTGTTTTAAATCATTTGCCCTTCCAAAGTTTAGTTTAACTAAGACACAGCACTAAGTAGAAGGCAGGTCTCGAGGTTCATCAAAGGTGCACTGATTAAGGATGTAGCCAGTCAGTGCACACAGTGTTCCCAGGCAGCAGTGACGGGGACAGACACTGCTCCCCCGACCACATCCACCCCTCAGCAAGCAGCTCCCAGGCCTCGTTTCCATTAGGAGCAGCCAGAGCGCTCAGGGTTTAGTACACAACAGAATTGACTGGCTGCGTTGCAGGCTGAGTTTTCCATGCATGGGTTGCAAGTTCAATGTTCAGTTTAAAAAGGTAATTACATGAGAAGAATCAGCTTCCATCTTCCTGCACGGCAGTACCGCACGCCCGGGGCCAGGGGCGTCCCTGTCCTCCCTGGTGTGTGACTGTGAGTCCCTCTCCGTCAGAATCCTGCTAGTGGGATGAGCTTCACATTCCCACAGACAGCCCGCTGCCAGTCACCGCAGGGGTGAGCTCTTCCTAAGAGGAAAACGGTGGCATAATAAAGATTGCCAGCGAGGAACAGAAAGAAAAACACATGGCACGTGTCAGACCCAATAACATTCCAGGTCTCTAGCTTCCTACCAGGTTTCTTTAGTTAGCGCTTATCATCTTCATTTCCTTAGATGCAGAGTCCAGCATGAACACTGAGGAACCTTCAGCTTGCAGTCACACATCTTTTTTTTTTAAATATATATTTTTAGTTGCTGATGGACCTTTATTTTATTAATTTATTTATATGCGGTGCTGAGGATGGAACCCAGGGCCTCACACATGCTAGGCAAGTGCTCTACCACTGAGCCACAACCCCAGCCCCTCACATCTTTTTTTTTAACCACTGAGCCACACGGCCAGCCCTTTGTATTCTTTCTTTTTAGGCAGCATCTCACTCAGTTCCTGAGGCTGGTCTGGAACTTGCAATCCTCCTGTCTCGGCCTCCCAAATTGGGGTGGGACTACAGGCATGTGCCACCATGCCCAGTCAGGGATTTCTTTATTCCAAGGAAGACAAAATGAATCTGAAGCCTACCCACCATAAAGGCCCAGGGTCAGGGGTCACTGCTTTCACTCAGTGCCAAAAGATTCTGAACTGTCTTAGGGGGACAGGGGCGTTTAGATTCCATCCCAAACTTATCAAATCGTAAGTTGTTCAGGGTAGAGAAGTAGTGTCCCTACATTAGTACTGTGGTGGATGCCACACTGGACTCTTGTGTCACCAGGCCCTGGAGGAGTGACAGAGCAAGCCCCAGAGCCACAGACAGAGCTCTGACATGGCATGGATCTGATCCCTGCTGACGCTTCCTTGTTTTTATTGGGAAAACCTGACATCGTGTTAACATGAGCTGAGGGATAATGACCTTGAGATTGCCCGAGGTCTGGGGAGTCTTAGGGTTTTGAATTATAGCTGTGTTTTTACATAAAAAGGTGACAGGTAGGTAGGTAGGTAGGTAGATAGATAACAGACGGATGAATGGCTGGCCGTGCAGCTCAGTGGTGCAGTGTTTGCACAGCATGCATGAGGCTCTGGGTTTGAGCCCTAGCACTGAAAAAAAAGCCATATAGGGGAAAACTACACACAAGTGTGTGTGCGCGCACATATACGACACATGTAATGCATTAATACGTGAGTGTGCCATGCAATGCATACATGTGTGTATTCATATACGACGCCTTGAAATGTCACCAAGTGGACATGTATACAGTGCTGTTTGCTTTAGCTGCATTCATGCATTCAGCAGAACCTCATCGAGCACCAGCTGTGTTGCAGAGGCACAGGCCAGGGGTGAGCTAGGAAGCCACTGTGCAGAGCAAGCGAGGTCTGCTGCAGGGCCAGTGAGCTTCAATGCCCGGCACGTGCGTGTCGCAGTGCATGAGGATGGTGACGGCTGAGAGACTCTGAAACGCAGCACTTCAAAACCACTAGAGCCCAGCAGTGGCCACACCAGGCACCCCAGCTGCTCAGGAGGCTGAGGCAGGAGGATCACAAGCTCAAAGCCAGCCTCAGCAACAGCGAGGTGCTAAGCAACTCAGTGAGACCCTGTCTCTAAATAAAATGCAAAATAGGGCTGGGGGTGTGGCTCAGGGGTCGAGTGCCCTGAGTTCAATCCCTGATACCCCCCCAAAAAATCCCACTAGAAACACACAGGGTCTCACGTATACTGGCCACTTGCCATACCACTGCAGCCTGAGCCCAAACTCCTGTAATATTTTAACACACATGACAAAATTAATCTTGTATTTTCTCATTTTTTTTAGTGTCTTTAGATTTAGCGAATGATTCACTGTCTCCCAATGAAATCGAATCACATGTCCTACCTGAGTAATTCACGTTTAACCACCTGTATGGCTTCAAAAGAAGGAAATAGAAGTGCCAATTTATAGCATATATTTTCTACCATTTTATGATAAACATAATTAACTGGTTTGACTCACAGCTTTCTAGAAACGTTGGCAGTCTCGTAGAACGCTACTTCTCTCCACTGAGAAAGGATCTCCTTGGCTGTGGGTGCGGGCAGGTAGCAGAGGTCACAGCTATTCCAGTGGTTCTAAACTACTCTCTTCTCACACCTGTATTAGATCCAGAAGGTTCTTAGGTGCAGTCTTAATTGTCATAGGCCTGGAGTCTCTTTTGATAATAATCCCAAAATAATCTGCCCTTTGCTGTTCAGACACACACGCGAAAACACAAAGCATGCCAGTCTAAGACAGACCTGAAGGCTGTCACCCTCAGCGGGAGGAGTAAGGTGCAGATGCGGGTGAGGCCTCTTCAGGAGGCTGCTAAGACTCTGACCTGAAGAACCAGGTACAAGGGGTGCCCTGTCTAAGTGGAGATGAGATTTGGGGGAAAGGACTGAGTTCAGTCACCCTGAGGAGCTGCAAGGGGTCTCATGCCAAGGGGACAGACAGGTGTGATCCCTTCTGCAGCTCGGGATCCTGCCCAGCACGATGAGATGGCAGTGGGTAGAGAGCAGAGGCAGGGCCTGGCTACCTCCCAGAAGGAGGGGAGAACAGGGGCCAAAGGTGAGCTCAGCCTTCTCCTCCACGGTCCCCCGTCTCTGATGGTATGGCTCTGGAACTCCACTCCTTTCTGTGGACACTGTCCAGCCAGGGTGGAGCCCGGCCACTGCTATGGGCAGCTCCAGGAGGTGGATGGAGCCTCTTTTTAGCAGTGACACTTCAGTGGACATTGACCCTGCAGTCAACTCAGCCACTCGTCTTCTCAAAAGGCCACCTGCCTAGCCACCTTCTCTTAGGTTAGATGACCCTCCCTGCACTTCTTAACTTACCCACGGAGCAGTCCCATGGCTTCACGTCTGGTCCACCGAACCTGGTTCCTGCCACTTAACCAGATGTGTGGTCTGAGGCGAGTTCCTTCGGGCGCTGTGCTCCCCTTCCCTTATCTGCAGGCTGCAGAGGTTACTAGTCTCCACCTCACAGGGTCATGAGGATGGAATGAGTTAAGTCATGGAAGTACCCGAAACACCACCTGCCACATAAGTCCTTCATAAATGATAGTTGTGACCATCGTCTCTCAGAGTTCCTCATAATTATATTCCAAACCATCTCACCTAATTAGAATTCGTTATTAAGAAGGTAGACATGGTGAATGTCTGTAAATCCAGCTACTCAGGAGGCTGAGGCAGGTGCAAGTTTGAGGCCAGGCTGGGCGACTGAGCAAGACCCTATCTCGAAAAGTAAAAAGGACTGGGGCGGCAACACAGCGGTAGAGTGCCTCTGGGTTCAATCTCCAGCACTAAAAAAGAAAAGAAAAAAGCCACAAAGCATGGATACGGAACTGGTTCTGCAAACTGCAAGAAGAGCCAGGGAGCTGGAAGGGGAGGGTGAGCAGACAAAGGGCCCTGTACCCACTATACCCACGCCAAAGAGATCGCTTCCCTCTTACTCATTTCTTTATTACATTTCTAAAGTTTCATCTGGAGAAAGAGTTCTGCTTTGAGGCAGGGGGCTCTTGGTTAAGCTGCTAATTATGCTCATGTCCCTCTCAGCTACAAAACCTTACTGGATGCAGTGCCCACTATGCACTGAGTACCTGCTGCATCCACAGGAATCAAATAGGAATGTTCTTTCCTTCCAAGCAGTTCATGTGTAGTTGGTGTGAGCCAGGTATCGATATGGAATACAGTAGCAGCACTGAAGGGGATTGGAGGAGTCCTAGGAAGGCTTCATGGAGGAGGTGGACACCTCATTTGGCAAAGACATGGACAGAAAATCCAGGACATGGGGAGGAGTACCGTCTCATCCTCTGCCTTGGTCGAGTGCCACAAACGACTAGCAACTTCTGTGCTTCAGCCTGGTTTGACTGGCTTAGGGCAGCAAAAGAAGGGAGCCAGGATGCTACACAGGAGTGTAACCTGCGTGCCCCGGTTTAGAGCAAGAGATATCACCAGAGCTGTGCTCTAAGGGGATGTCAGGCACAGGGACCCCTTGAACTGATTGGCAAGATAGCACAAGAAGCCCAAGAGATATGGAGACTAGCCGAAAACAATTCATAAACAGAATTCGCTCTCAGTATTCATTTTCAGCCTCTTCATTAGGACAGATTGAACTTGCTGGTGCTTCGTTCTTGCTATGTGGGAGGAAATTTTCTAATGGAGAAAGTCACAGTGCACATTGCTGCCACCCAAAAGCTGCATTTATTTTTAAAGGCTGTAATACACAGTGACAGTTTTGATGTATGCAGCGTGTGTGGGTCCCAGCACCTCACCACTCTGTGCCTGCATAATGTAAAATGACAGTTTAGCCTGTCAAACTTAAATGTGACTGAAGTTCTTGGGATATTTATAAAACATCAAAGAGAGAATCGTGTCAGCAGAAGACGGGCCTTTTTATTACAGGGCGACTTCGGGGTGGTAACCGCTGAACTGACGGCCACGGGTGAACGCGGTGGTGCGGGTTTTGAAGCTGCTGTCCCGGACGACGGTAAAGAGTGCAGGCAGATCAAGACACGGTCAACGGCGACTTCTGCTTGCTTTCCATCCGTGGTCTCAGTTCCCCGAGAAGTGGAAGCCACCGTGCAAACAGGAGGCTTTGGTCCGCAGACCTGGTGGGCCTTTGGCGGGTGGTCAGCGCGCCGGCCGGACATCCCCAGATTTGGAGCTTGGATACTTCTGTCCCGCAGCCCCGAACACGGCCCGATGACCTCAGAAGACGAATTCCGAAACCAGCGTCTGCGAACGCTGGCTTTGTGAACTCGGTAATGACCTCATTGCTTAACAAACCGCGAGGACCCCCGGCCGGGACGGCGCAGAGGCGTCCCGAGCACGACGGAGTCCGCGTCCTAGCCAGCCCCGCCCCAGGCGCCGTGCGTCACGCAGGCCCCGCCCCCGGCTCCATTCGACCCGTAGCCCCGCCCAAGGCGCCGTGCGTCACGCAGGCCCCGCCCCCGGCGCCGTCAAACCCGCAGCCCCGCCCCGGCGCCTAGTTCTGACGTCACCGCCTGCGCCGTGCGCAGTGGAAGCAGGAAGTAGGACCAAAACAAAGGAGCGGCGGCCGGGAGCGGACCCACCTCTCCTTGTCTCGCTTCCGCGCACGCCCGGGCCCCGGCCGCCGACCCCGAGGCGGCGTCCCACCATGTCTAACATGGAGAAGCACCTGTTCAACCTGAAGTTCGCGGCCAAAGAATTGAGCAGGAGTGCCAAGAAATGCGATAAGGAGGAAAAGGCCGAAAAGGCCAAAATCAAAAAGGCCATTCAGAAGGGCAACATGGAAGTGGCCAGAATACACGCCGAGAACGCCATCCGCCAGAAGAACCAGGCGGTGAACTTCCTGCGCATGAGTGCGCGCGTGGACGCGGTGGCCGCGCGGGTGCAGACGGCCGTGACCATGGGCAAGGTGACCAAGTCGATGGCCGGCGTGGTCAAGTCGATGGACGCGACGCTCAAGACCATGAACCTGGAGAAGATCTCCGCGCTGATGGACAAGTTCGAGCACCAGTTCGAGACGCTGGACGTGCAGACGCAGCAAATGGAGGACACGATGAGCAGCACGACGACGCTGACCACCCCCCAGAACCAGGTGGACCTGCTGCTCCAGGAGATGGCCGACGAGGCGGGCCTCGACCTCAACATGGAGCTGCCGCAGGGCCAGACCGGCTCGGTGGGCACCAGCGTGGCCTCGGCCGAGCAGGACGAGCTGTCGCAGAGACTGGCCCGCCTGCGCGACCAGGTGTGAGGGCCGCGGGGAGGCCGCGCGGGGAGGCCGGGGCAGAGGCCGCGAGGCCCGCGCGCCTCCGCCGCCGCGCCGCCGCCGCCGCCGTCGCCGCCCAGGCCCTGCCGCCGGGACGACGCTGTTTTATCGCCGCCGTTTCGCGGAACTGGGGACCTGGTGTCGGTGACCCGGCCGCCCGGGGAAGCTCCGCGCGTTCGCTCGTTTCCACGGAGAATGGCCGTTTGGGTGGTGGGCGTCGGACAGACAGTGCCTGGAGTGCAGGTGATGCGAGGACCGACCGAGGGGTGATTGCTTTGATTACACAGCTGTAAACACACACGTAGGTAGACAGTGCTGTTTCTGTAGAGCCTTTTTTTTTCTTGTTTATTTTTGATTTTTGTCATGAAAACAAGACTACAGTCGACGATTTGTTCTCATAACTTACACTAAAATTACCTTGGGTTTTAAATAATACTCTTGCTGTTTACATTCTATAAATTTTCATGTGGTAATGGAGTTTGTGCAACTGGAAAAAAATGCCACAAAGTTTAACTTATTATTGGGAAAAAATAAATTTGTTCATTTATATTTTCTATTTACGAAGAGTTTTTAAAAGCACTTAGGTGCGATGTTTGACAGTTTCTAGTTATTTCACAACGTCAACACTTTAATCAGACTTCTCCGTAAAGTGTGTTAATTAGCATGGTAGTCATTTTACACACCTAACATTGCCAAAGAACTCTTTGATTGGTCTGGGAAAACCCTGGGACTGTATGTTTGTAGGTTTCACTTTTAACAACCAAAAATTAAATAAAATTAGTTCTAATTATTTTAAGTTCTAGTTACTTGCATTTATTATTTTGTCTTAAGGTAACAATTTTAGAAACCTTAAAAATATAAGTTGTGATGTTTTACTTAGCAATGCAAATGATGAGTGTGCATCCGGCCGGCTAGAAGTCTGGGAAGGAGAAGAGCTAGGATTGGAAGGAGCCTGGCTGCCAGCGGAGCTGCCATTTCCCGGAACAGCAGTGTGTTTTCTGGCTGAAAAGCAAAGCATGCATTCTCCACTTGGCCATAGACTCAAAACAGGGAGAATTGCACCTTATTTTGGTTGGCAAGTAAATTAATCTAAGTTAAGTACTTGTAAGTTTTTAAAATTCTCCTTCCTTCACTGGAAGATTTCTCTGTAAGAGAATTCCAGTGTTTCTGAAAATGAGCATAGGGACTTTTCCAAGCTCTTTGAAAAATTCATCAATAACTTGTTTTCTAGTGTGAATGACTGTTGAAGGAGAAAAGAGGCATAGGCAGATGAGGACTGACCCTCAGTAAGTTTTTTGTAATCTGTTTGACTGGATGTTGTTCAGCAGTCTGCTGTAAGGGTCACCCGGCGATGGCACAGCCTCTTCTCTCAGGCCTTCAGCAGGTCAGGTGTCCCCTCATCACCTGGTTGTGCAGAGGCAGCCCATGTGAGCACAGCACGTGTCTTAAACCTTCTTCGGACTGGAAAAATTTAATCCGAACTCAAAAAATAGGTTAGTGTTGAATTCCTTGGTAAATTGAAGACACTTTTATAGTGCAGATATTCCCATTAAAATATATTTTGTGAGATTAAACAATGCTTGTATATGCTTGAACTTTCTTAAAATGTTCATTTCATACTATATAAATGTACATTTTTATGAATCAAATATTATTTTCAAAAGCACTGCAGGCCCATGAATTATTTCCTCACTTTTGGAGTTGATGCAATGATAAGATGTAAATTACAGAAATTTTGTTAAATAAATCGTTTTAAACTGCATGTTATTGCATATGAGTATTGGTCCTATTTAAAAAGTTATTTATGTGCTGGAATGTAGCTCAGTGGCAGGGCCATGCTTAGCATGCATGAGGTTCAACAACCCCAGCACCACAAAAAGAAAAAAATCAAAAAGGAGAATCCAGAGGGAGATTTGGCTCAGAAAGCCTGGTATTTTTCCAAACTTGCCTCAAGTCTTCCTGAGTTCCTGTTTGGTTAACATGGCATTTTCTTGCATATTGCTGGGAGCCTTGTCTATTCCTTCTTTACAGTAATCGTTTCTTCCTGCAACAAGATTCTTTTGTTGAAACATCCCTAGACCAAAGACGCATGTAACTTTTGAAAGGCTCCAATTCAAACATACCAGAAAAATAGTTCATCTTCAGGCAACTACTAACGTTACTTTTAGTCTTATTTGCCTTCTTTCAAATGCAGTTTCTAACCTAGATTTGAATTAATGGGAAAAAGCCAGGCATGGTGGCACACATCTGTACTCCAGCAACTCTGGAGGCTGAAGCAGGAGGAGCCCCAAGTTGGAGGCCGGCCTGGCAACTTAGTGGCACCCTGTCTCAAAGTGAACAAAAAGGACTTGTAAATGCAACTCAGTGGTAAAGTACCCCTGAATTCAATTCCTGGTACCAAAACAAAGAATTAATGGGAAAGAAATAGAGTGAACCGATGGATACAGAAATTTAACTTTCCTCCCATTTTGATTTATTTTAGTACAGGAACTCAGATGTGTGTTAGCAAAGAACTTTCAAACTAAAGCTGTTCTCCCTAACGGAGCAAGTTTCAGGTCTTCTGTGTGCCTTTAAAACAGACCTGCCACAAGGCCTGGACACTGTGGCTACCCTGCTGTCTTTGTTTTGAAAAGGTCACCTAAAAGAAGCCCCCATCTGATAACCTTGTTTAGTGCCCATGGTATCGGGCTCAGCCAGTCCCACTAAGAGCTGAAGTGAGGGACTCTGTCCACCTGCAATACACGAGCACCACTTGAGGGTGTTTCTGCAGCCAAAACCCAAAGCTGGAGTCTTTGGTACTATTAACGAGAATTTACAAGCCAGGGTGTTAAAAAAAACTGAGACACAGGCCTCTGATTTTTTTAATCAACTAGTTGATTTTAATTGAGTAGAAAATGCCTTCCTGGTTTCCCGAAATCCACTTTCGTACAGCTAGATGGTTCCATAGGAGGCAGGACCACAGTGGGGCTGCTTTGGCCGGACTCCTGTGTGGTGTGGCACCTGCACGGTGAGCTCCTGATTACACCAGGGCAATTGTGCGCCTCCCTCGGGCTCTTTTTATAGCGCCAGGAGCTCTGATGACGACAGTGGGCCCAGGTAACAGCCACGCAGCGAGCACAGGCCAGGGCCCCAGGTGTGGATGCCAGGAGCCCTGTGTGTCCCCGCTCCTTGGGGCTTGTGCAACCTCTCTCTTCCCAGAATAGTGTCAGGACAGACAGGTCAGCAGCATCTGTTCCGAATGATGGAACATGGTAAAAGATCTAGACCAAAATATATCAGGCCCCAGCTATGTGGTGCTTCTTTCTAGAGATTAAAAAAACTTGCATCTGCCCTTAAATATTATTCATACAGGACATGCACCTAAAAGGAAATAATGGGCATACATGTAAAAAAAAAAACCAGATTGAACACTTAAGATTGGAGCCAGGTGGGCCTGGTGGCACACGATGGTCGTGCCAGCTATTCTGGAGGCTGAGGCAGGAGGATTGGCTGAGCCTGGGAGTTCAATATCAGCCTGGGCAACATAGGAAGGTTTTGTGTCTTTTTTATTTTTTATTTTTGGCTTTGTGTCTTTAAAGAATAAAAAACAACAAGTGTAGTTTACCTGCTTTATGTGTCTTATATTTCCACTTTTAGGAAGGGGATAAGTCACAGTAAAAGGCAGTGTGCCCTGCCCATCAGATCATGACTCCGTACCAGCTGAAAAGGATTCTGTGTCCATGTAATTACAATTGGCCTCTCGCCATGGATGGGAATGTACTCTCAGGTTTCAAAGGGAAAGAGAAAAAGATACAATGTCTACATTGTCAACAATGCAGGTGACTTGTGAGGAGGGTGGATTCTGTGGATTGAATTCAGGGGTCCTCTACCACTGAGCTCCACTCCCAGCTTTTTTATTTTATTATGAGACAGAGTCTCCCTAAGTTTCACGGGCTGACCTCCAACTTGCAGTCCTCCTGCCTTAGCCTCCCCAGCTGCTGGGGTTGCAGTCCGTGCACCTCCACTCCTGCAGAAGTGATTCTTCACAGTTGTAATTTGATGATATTTTGAAACTGTGGTTCACAGTGAATGGCTTGCAAGGGGCATTCCTAGATTTCCTTAATATTTCTGTGTAGCATTCAGTGGCATATTTAAGGAGACAGTGTTACAACCCTTTCAAGTGTGGTCATGCGCAAGGCTCTGTGTGACTTCCGGGTCCTTGGAAAGCCCACCTCTGGGTGCAACCCTAAGAGCTCCCAGCTGAAGTAGTTCTGCAGCAGCCCTGGCCCTGGGCCAGGCATCAAAGCTGGAGGGAACCCAGCGCCCTCGGAGGTGGGAGGTGGGCGGGGAGACCTCCCCGCCTTTGTCTCCTGCATCTCAGAACCTCGGTTGGGGAGGTTCTCCCACCACTTCTGGAAGGCAGCCTTTACTGGTCTCTCCAGAACCCTGATGGACTTTGGTTGACGTATTTCACCGTTTCTACTTACGCAGGTTATTACCACCTGAATAAATTCACCCACCTGCCCACCCCGCGTGCCTCCTATTTTGAATCGGTTGCTTCCTAGACTCCGTACCCGGGGTGCCGGGATTCATTTCCAGCCTTGCGCCCTTCTTGGGGAGCCGATTAGTCTGCCTTGTGCTCAGCGCCAGGAGCTTATCAGGCAGGCAGGGCGTGTCTGCTGGGAGCACGGTGGCTGGGGCGCAGCCCTCCTCACTGGACGCCACTGCCCAGGCAGGACTTCCCGCGCTGGCACAGACCCTGCAGTCCTGTGCTCCTGCGGCGGGAGGGCCGGGAACTCAGGGCCTCCTTCCCTGGTGCTCTCTGTGGTGCCTTCAAGGCCAGCAACCACGGAGCCAGTCCACTCAGTTTTCAAACCAGGCCTCCACTGGGCAGGCCCCTCCCTCCTTCCACACAGGGACCTGTTCCCAAGAGGCCACCAGCATCTCACTGCCCTGCCACCTGGCCATAGCTCTGCAGCGTCTCTCCGGGCACAGTTGACCTTCTTTAATTCCAGGCACACACACACACACAACTTCGAGTTCTTACTAGGAATTCATTACATTAAAGGGTCATCTCTCAGCTTCCACGTTTTATTTACATCACAATGACTTCTACTAGCTTCACTTTGGACGGGAAGCCCTATTTCCTAATTTTGCAGTTGGCCCCTTCCCTAATCCTGTAGGACTGGGGAAAGGAAAGAGGGAAGGTAGAAGTTAAAAAGAAGAAAAGAAAGCCAGGCATGGTGATATACACTTGTAATCCCAGCAGCCCAGGAGGCTGAAGCGGGAGGATCACAAGTTTGAGGCCAGCCTCTGCAATTTAACAAGCCCTGCCTCAAAATTTAAAAAATTCTAGCACAGCGGTAGAGTGTTTGCCTCTAGCATGTGGGAAGCCAGGCTTCGATCCCCCAACACCACACACACACACACACACACACACCAGAATTTAGGCCTCTGCCTTCAGTCAGAACCAGTACAGTATCCAGTCAACCGCGTGCAGGAAGGAAGGTGGAAGGTGATCTCAGCTCTGGACCCGCCTGCCCGCTGCGCTTGTGCCATCTCCTGTGCCTGTGTCCCCAGCCGGGGGCGGGGCAGGGATGAGCACCCGCATCTGAACCTGCACTGGCTTTCCTTGCAGCTTCCTGGAGAGAATCGACAGCGTCAGCCTGGTGGACTACACTCCCACCGACCAGGTAGGAAAGCCCAAGGTCCACTTCCCAGATTAGGCAGTGACTGTTTCAACAGGTTAAGAAAAACCCTTCCATTAAGTGCTTCTGCGCACCGTTGCGTCCCTTGTGTTACCAAGCCTGAGCCCGTGCTCCCTGGCAGGATAGGAGCTCAGCTGCAGATTGGGAATTCCCACCCCACGGGGTGCTCAGCGGGGAAAGTCGGGTTCCATTCCCCTGGGTAAACCAGCCCGTTCTGCCTTGGGCTGGGCCTGGGTCCCAATGCCACAGGACACTCTGCAGGTGTGCCCCAGGCTGCTGGCTCCCTTGGATTGAGCAACACAAAGCAAACTCAGCACATCAGTGAACAACAGAGGCCTTGCGCCTGTGCAGAGAGGGCCCCACGTGGCTCCCTTCAGCAGCCACCAGGCCTCTGGAGCTGCTGAGCCCCAGGGATGATAGAGGGGCTCCATTCAGACTAACTCTCCAAACTCCCCAGAGTCTGCCTCCCAGAGGGCCTGAGCCTTGGGTCCTTGGAGGCTCTGTCCTCTGCCTTCCCTGGAGGCCTAAGGTCCGCTCTCTCCCTTGAGGTCCCTCTGGCTGAAGCCAATTCCAAGAGTTGAAAATGATCTGACAGAGCCAACTGGACTTCCTAGCTTTGGGGAACCCCTCAGGGTGTCCTGACACTTCTCCTCCTACCTCTGTCCTGTCTTCCAGGATTGTAGCAGAGTGACTGCTTCATTAACATCATAATGGGTCGATGGGTAATAATCGACCCTGACATTATCCAGTGAGGCAGAGAGGTCAGCTTTGTGAAACTGCTTGGCTTTCCTATCCCTTGGGGACCACAACAGCTTAGCTCTCAGAATAGAAAGAGTCAAGGAAGAGAGCGAGTCTAGAGTCCATCTGATCCGCGTCCAGGCTCATGAGGCATGTTTATGGACGCAGAGTTACTTTCTCCACCCCAACAGCTGGACAGGAGCACAGGTGCTCTCCCCAGAAGGCCAAGACTGCCACTCACACATCAGGGGAAAAGCAGTCAGCAAGATGTTCACAAGTAACATTTAAAAAGGCACAGCTCTCGAGCCTTTCAGGACCAAGTCAATACATTCATGGTGGCTTTTCCCTGGGGGATTAGACAGAGTTCATGTGAGCTTTCAGCTGTGGCTGCTTTCTTCAAGTCCAAGTTGTCATCTGCAAGTGCCATGGTAACCATGGCTACACCAGGGCTGAGCTTGCTTCTCTCCTTCCTCCCAGGACCTCCTCAGATGCAGGGTGCTGACATCGGGAATTTTCGAGACTCGCTTCCAAGTGGACAAAGTGAATTTTCAGTGAGTGTGCTGTTCAGAGCAGGGCCTCAGTTGGTGTGCGTTAGGGTGCGGCCCGCACCACAGCCAGGCCCTGGCATAGGGAGTTACTGACAAGGAAGCTTGTTGTGTATCAGTGTTCTGCTCTGCAACCCGGTTTTCCTCAGGCACCTTGGCATGTGCTAAGGCAAAGCAGATTAAAATCCTGTAGGATCGCTGACCTACCTGCCCGGGCCAACTGATCCAGACTGCGGGGTCCTAAAGCCCATGCGGGAAGTTTAGAGCCAGAGATGCCAGGTCAGGAAGATGTGGCAAGTGGGCGGGTACGGAGAAGCTCTCCACGGGGAGAAGCGGCGCAGGGAGAGGGGCGCTGAGCAGGCAGGTGGGCAAGGGGGCCGTCCTGCCTGCAGAACCCCAGAGGAGGCAGGAAAGCAGAGGGAGGCTGGGGACAGCTGGTGGCTCAGGGGTCTAGACTGAGTGCAGGAGGGTCGGGACCCCTGCAGGCCACTGGGAAGAGGCCCCTGGTGGCCCAGAGGGGTACAGACAGAGCTCGGGAGGCAGGGAGCCTTTCCCACTTGTCCAGGGGAGGAGAGCTAGGGCAGGTCATCACAGCTGCCCGGGGCAGGACTTGGCACGTACTCAGAGGCCCAAACGTCCGAGCAGGAAGTGGTGTGAACTGGAAACCGCGTGTTTATTAGGCCCCTACTGTGTGCCCCTACACACTGCGGGCTGCTCTCTGTCCCTCACCCCTCCGGCGTGCAGGGCCACAGAGGAGGGACTAAGGCTGATGTTCGCAGCCCCCTGCGTGGCCCTGCTGAGGCAGACGCGACCTCGTGAATGGGACACTCTGCCAGCAGAGAAGGGTGAGCAGAAGGGTCCCTCCCCGTCGCCGGCTGTCCTGAACAGTCTCCCTGTTGCTCCCCACAGCATGTTCGATGTCGGTGGCCAGAGGGACGAGAGAAGAAAATGGATCCAGTGTTTTAACGGTGATGTTCCCGCTCCCTGGAGAACTGGGGGCAGGGCCAACTTGCACGCCCCTCCTGTCTGACTGTTGATGAGTTGATGAGTCGGATCATCTCTCGCTTAACTAGAATGCAAACTACAGCTTTTTTTCTTTTGGTACCAGGGATTGAACCCAGGGGTGCTCAACCACAGAACCACATCCCCAGCCCTTTTTATATTGTTATTTTGAGTCAGGGTCTCACTAAGTTGCTTAGGGCCTTGCTAAGTTGCTGAGGCTGGCTTAAACTTTGCATCCTCCGGCCTCAGCCTCCCGAGCCTCTGGGAGTACAGGCGTAGGCTACTGTGCCCCGCCAAGCTGCAGCATCTTACAGAAGATCACTGTGCTTCTTCCTGAAACACAAATCTCATAAGCAAAGAATTGAAGCACCCAACTTACCTCTGTCTTGGGGCGGGCCCTGCGTGCTGTGCTCTGACCGGTCAGACGCACCGTGCGCGCAGGTCCTCCCTCCATCCCTGACGGGCGCGCCCCTGACCTGAGCGGCTGCGGGCGCGTGCTCGGGCGAGTGCGGGACTGTGACCCCGTCACGCCTCTGTCTGACTGCGGCTGCCCGTTCCCTCTCTCCCTGCAGACGTCACGGCTATCATCTACGTCGCCGCCTGCAGCAGCTACAACATGGTGATCCGGGAGGACAACAACACCAACAGGCTGCGGGAGTCCCTGGACCTGTTCGAGAGCATCTGGAACAACAGGTCAGGCGGGCCACTCCACCCACCCCGACCGCCCGTCTCCTTATGCCGAGAACACGCTCACGTTCGTTCTCCAGATAACACAGCCTCCCGGCGCAGATGACTCCTGGACCACACGAAGGGTCCCCCCACCCACTTCTCTAATGAAGCAGTGAATGTGCTTCGTCCAGAACTTTCAGACCTGTTTGAAAGCCCGAGAGTACATCTGAGGTTCAGAATTGGTTTTGTTCAATGCTCAAAACTTAGGACTCCAGTTTAGATCCTTTGCTGGCAACTTGCAGGGTGTGGTGATGACAATCTCCATGGTGTTGGTAATCTCAGTGGCTTGGGAGGCTGAGGCAGGAGGATGATGGCAAGTTCGAGGCCAGGCTCAGCAACTTAGTGAGACCCTGTCTTTCAAAATAAACAATAAAAGGGGCTGGTGGTGTGGCTTAGTGGTACAGCACCCCTGGGTTCCATCCCCAGTTAAATTTTTTAAAAAGCTACTGGTAACTGGATGATCTCTAAGTGCCTCCCGGCTCAAAACCACAGCAGAGGCCAGGCTGATTTACCAGTGCTGCAGAGTGGCCGAGGTGGTGGTGGCAGGCGTGCCCCACAGGCACACACTTACTCCCGTGCATGGAGATGGGTCCCCACGGAACACAGAGAGGGTGGGTTAGCCCTGCAGGAGGCGGGGCTTCCTGGAAACGCCCTCCGCTCTGTGGTGTTAGGACAGTTAGTGGGGAAGAAAGGCGGCCAGGACATACCAGCTGTGCAGAACGCTCGCTTGGGGGTCGGTAAGCTGACACAGGCTCATCACTGGAGCAAGGGCACAGTGTCGCAGAAGGAAAGAAGGATCTAGGCATGCCGCCGCGGGCTCCCAACAGAGTGACCGCACTCGCCCGCCTGCCCAGGGCCCCAAGTTCACCCTCAGCTCCCGAAAATTAAAAATAAATTATTTTGAACAAATGTTATTTTATAAACATGTGTGAGAATAGAAGAAAAGATGGGTGTAAAAATAATTTTAATAGTAATTTTCTCTGATGTAATTATTTCTTTCTACATATTTTTCTATAATTTAAGATGATAAATTATCCTCTTAATTTAAGATAATAGAAAAATACTCTCAAAATAACCTTTTTACAAAGATTATGTATTTTATAACTAAAAGAAGCTATAAAGCTATTTCCATTTGAGGGGGAAGTGGCTTGGGGGTTTTGTTTATTTTTAGTTTTTGTGGTCCTGGGACTGACCCCCAGGAGTGCTTTACCACTGAGCTACATCTCCAGGCCTTTTTAAAAAAGTTTAATTCTGAGACAGGGTCTAGATAAATTGCTGAGCCCGGCCTCAAATTTGGAATCCTCAGGCCTCGGCCTCCCAGGAGTGGGCATTAGAGGAGTGCACCACCATGCCTGGCTTGTGTTTCTAATTTACAATACATTCCCGTGGGCTGATCGGTCAGCCTGGCTCCTTGGAAGTAATGGATCCAAAGGCTTTGCTGCCTCTTTGTTTGCTAGACTCTTTTTGAGCCAATTCTTAACTCCTGTTTCATGAATCAGAGAGAATAGAAACCTTCAGATGTCACCTGTCCCCAGCTTGTCGCGGAGATGCAGGGAGTCTAGATCTGATTCACACCCTGTGCCGCAGAGAGGGCTGCAGAACAGCCGGGGTAGGCTGGACATGGAGGAGACCCGAGGAGTGTCAGACCAGGCTCCGCCTCTGGGCCAGTGAGCCTTGTGTTACTTTGGTGTTGCTGTTGTTAAGGGTTCTTCCAGTGTGAGTTTTCTGACCCTTTATTAGTAAATGACACCACAAAAAATCCAACCGCATCTGTTTCATGAGTACATCTTGGCTTTGGTGCCCGTAAATTCATGTTCCCAGTGAGGCTGAATTAGAAAATGCTAAGTTAACTCCCAGTGTTTGTCCTTGCTTACAGATGGACTGGGGCTACCGGTGTGCCAGACAGTTCTAGATCCTGGACATTACGGGCACCGGGGCACACGCCTGTCATCCCAGCGACTTGGGAGACCAGCCTGGGCCACTTAGCAAGAGCCTGTCTCAGAATGAAAAATAGAGGGGCTGGGGAAAGCAGCTCAGTGGTTAAGTGGCCCCGGGGTTCAATCCCCAGCTCCAAACAAGTTGATGAGTAAATAAAAGAGAACGGGTCCATACATTTCCAGGAGGAGGACCACACCCCACCCTCGTTTTCGTTTTCGATGTGGGGACGAGCCCAGGGCCCTCTGAGCGATGGCCAGCCCCGGGCTCCTTCAGCCCAGCCAGCCTGCACAGTGAGCTGTGCTTCTTCCTCTCTCCAGGTGGTTGCGGACCATCTCCATCATCCTGTTCCTGAACAAACAGGACATGCTGGCAGAAAAAGTCCTAGCAGGGAAGTCAAAGATCGAAGACTATTTCCCAGAATACGCGAACTACACTGTTCCTGAAGACGGTGAGATTCCAAAGCAGTTCTCGAGGTTGAGGAGTAGAACCATCTTTTCTCCAGTCTGATGAGTCTCAGAGACCCCGTCCGTCCACACCTGTCCTCCGCTCTGCCCTCCTAAGTGCTGGCGCACAGGCTCAGCACCCCTCCCGAGGCTTGGCGGCTTGGACAGGTGTGTCGACGGCAGGGGTTTGATAGCTGTGGGGTGTGCAATACATGATGAGGTGTCCTGGAGGAGGGCCCAGCCCTGCCCCGGAGACCATGCCATGCCTGGAGGTGAGGCCGCCTGTGTCCACCTCGCACGCTGCCTGGAGGTGAGTCGCAGGCTCCTGGCTGCCTGTGTCTGGCTGCTGCTGTCACGTGAGGTCAGGGTGCGATATCGTGTCATGTTGGTGCTCACAGAGTCCTGGATTTGGGGCACCTCAGATTCCGTATTTGTGGATGAGGCCCCGACCTGCATTAGGACGTCGGGCTTAGGACTCCACTGTAAGGGGTGCGCACCCCTGTGCACCACAGAGAGGGCCTTCGGGTGTGCGCGTGTCACTAGCTTAGTAGGTCCTGCCCTCGGCCGCCTTGGGATCTGGCCAGGAGCTTCCTCAGCCCTCCAGGGACCTGGGGAGCTGCTTCCTGCGGTTTTCCCAGGGAACATGAGGCTAACAGAGGCGGCTGCCTCGTTCCAGAGCCTGCCCAGGCAGGGCAGTGCGCGAACCCCGGCCCCAGCCTGGCTCTGGCTCCCTGTGCCACCTTTGCTATGCCACAGTGGAGTTCCCTGGGGTGACCATCCATCACGAGACGGCAGGACTGAGCACCACGGCCAGGCAGGTCACCAGAGAGGGCTGGTCACTGTCCACTCCCTGTGCTTCAGTTTCAGCAGGCCCCCGGCTCCCCACAGGCTTGTGGGGTGATTTGTCACAGGCAAAATGACATAATTTCTCAACATTTGAACCCCAAACTAGATAAAACCAAATGAAAGAGACTCTCCTAGAAACCAGCCAAGATTTGGGGAATCTATTTTTTATCATCAGTGAAGAGGGGAAAGAAATTTGGAATCTGTAAGTAAACTTTCCTGCTCTTCATGTTCAATTTTCTCTTCTGCATAATGGGAGAGCCGCTAACTAGCCTCGTCAGCAAGACCCTGAGCCACACCGGATGTTCTAGCAAAGCCCAAGAGCTAGACGGTTCCTGGCAGGGTAACAGACGCTGGAAGTGGGCCTGGACCTCCTTGCAGGCCGCCCATACATCCTCCCTCTCCCTGCTGAACCTCCCTGTGGCCACCTGCTTCCAAGACTGAGGCGCTGCTGCCCACCTCAGGGAGCCCACCAGAGCTCGGCCGCTGGTGCCCACGCTGCTGGCCTCTGTGTCCCGGCCAGCTGGTCTTCACCTCTCCGGGTGCCACCCACCTCCAGCCCTGGCCTCCCGGGTCTGGGAGGGAGCTGAGCTCTGTGGAGCCACCTCCACATCAGCTTCTTCCCTCTTGGCCCCTCGCGGCCTTGGTCCTGGTCCTCATACCCTTTGTCTCAGAGACTGCCGCAGCTTCCTCCCCGACCTCCCGGTATCTTTCCAGAACATTCTCTGAACTTCCACCGAGCCATCTTCCTGCAATCCCATCCTACCCCACCTATGCTCCCCATAAGGGGCAGCATGGCCACTGGCTTAAGGGCACTGTAAGCCCAGGCCAACCTGCCCCAACCGGGAATGGACAAGGGTCCAGGCCAGTGGCTCGGGACTCTGGGTTGCTGGTGATGTTGCCCGGCCCAGTGACTGACACACCTGGGCACGGGGTCACGTGCCTCCCAGGGCACCCATCTGTCCCTGGCATTGATGGCACCTGCTGGTAGCCAATGGAAAGGAACAGAGTGGGTGCGTGTGCCGCCGGGGAACGCCCAGCAATGCACTGAGAACAAGCTGAAAAGACCCTGTTCTGTGTGACTCCACTGTCCAAATCTGGAAAACTAAACCATGGGGACAGAACACACCCGAGGGTGCTTGGGAACGGGAGGAATGGGAAGGGGCCGCAGCGGTTGAGGCCGCCTCTGGAGCAGGAGGAGGCCCTGTGGTCAGTTGGTTCACAGGGAATGTGTGAGAACTCGCCAGGTTGCGCATCCCGCGCCGGCGCAGGCGTAGTTCAGTTGTCAGTCACCCTCAGGGCCACGCCCTTCCCAGCAGGCGCAGGGGCGCAGCCGAGGTAGCAGGGCTGTCTTGTTTGAAGCCCCGGCTGCAAGCTCCTCCGAGCTGCACCCCCAGCGCCTGGAGGCGAGAGCTTTGCAAGCTCTCAGGGATCCTGCACACAGTGGCAGCTGAGAGCCAGAGTGGCCTGCCCAACCCTCCCCTCCAGCGGAGCCTGGCCCCTAGAGGGCAGGCCCCCCTGGGCCTGAAGCCCGTCCCAGTGGCCACGTGCTCACAGACCCCAGGGAGCAGGCAGTGTTGAGAGCTTCCAGGTGTGCTCAGCCTGAGCCTCAGGAGAACGGATGTCCTGGGTGGGCCAATCCCAGAGGCGCAGACCAGCCGGGAACCCAGGGCCAGAATGCCCACTGCAGTCGACTTCCCTCGGGGCTCCCAAGAGCAAGGCTGGTGGAAGCTGACCGCAGCCAGTGCTAACCCACCCAGAGGGCCAGGGCTGCCAGTCTTCCTCTCCACACAGGTCTGCAGGCAGAGTCTGCTCTGGAGCTTGGTTGGCCGGCATTTGCTGAGATGCTTTCGTTTTATCTGAGTGGAAAATATCTCCCTCCATGGGTTTTGGTCCATGTTGACTGCTATAACAAAATACCCAAGACTGGGTGGTTTATAAACATCAGGAGTTTCCTGTTCCCAGTCTGGAGGCTGGGAAGTCCAGCAGATTTGGGGTCTCTGTTTCACAGATGGTGCCTCTGGGTGCATCCTCACATGGTGGAAGGTGTGCACAACCTACCTGGGTCTCTCAAGAGAGCATTAATCCCCCTCTTGAGGGGCTGAGCCCTCCTGACCTCATGACCTTCCAAAGGCCCCACCTCTTGATTCTGTTGCATTGGGAATTAGGCTTTGACAGAAGAATTTGGGAGGGAAACACACTTTCAGACCGCAGCACTGCCAAAGAAAAGTTTTATCAGAGGCACGAGTACTAAATCTGAGTGATCTGGGGAGAAGGAGATGAAAACTCTTGCCACACAGTTTTAACGCCGCGACCTCGGGGCAGCCCAGTCTCGCAAGTCCTTTCCTGTTTCCTCCACTGGCCTTTCAAATCACTGAAGTTCCATTTTTAATTTCCACAGCAACACCAGATGCAGGAGAAGACCCCAAAGTTACAAGAGCCAAGTTCTTTATCCGGGACTTGTTTTTGGTAAGTAGTTTTTCTAAGTTACCTTGTTCCTTATAAGTCACAAATTTCTTAACCTTTCAGGCTCTCACTGAGTCTTCCCCAAAATTCCGAGCCATGAGAGAAGGTGTGTTACCTGCATTTCAGGGCTGCACACACTGAGAGCCAGAGAGGTTAGACTTCTCACCCAGCGTAACACAGCTTCCAAGTGTGGCACTTTCTGAGGAGGATGGAGCCCTTCAGCAGAGTCTGCAGCTTAGGTCTCACACTTTACCCTACTGCCTCCTCCCAAAGCAGTAACAGGGTAAAATTTAACATGAAAATGGACCTGCTCAAATTTAGATATTGTTATGGGGCGCAACTTAAGAACAGAGCGATCACCACTGAGAAGTCCAAATTTGAGAGCCTTTATTAAGCCGGCTGGCTGACTGTTTCACACAATGCCCCCAAAAATGGCTACTGGGAGAACAGCCCCGACCACAGTGTTGTAGGGGTTCTTATTCCAAAAATCACATCAATCATAAGTGTCTGTTGCTATAATTCAAAATTACACATTAACATCATGAGATCACCAACAAAGGGGGAAGTGGGTCAAAATGACCCCTACCTAGGTACAAACTAAAGAATGGTTACTAACATCCACACAACCACTGTTCACATGGTACATTGTTTAGGAGCAATAGGGATCAAAAGAGAGCAATTCTTTACTACATACGAGTTGCCATTGTATATTATTAAACATGTCACACCAAGTAACTGAGGATGGGCACAGAGGCGGGGTGTTCCCATGGGAGAAGATTATTTCCTACATAACATGGAGTCTCGGAGCAAATTGGAGTCTGTTTCGTCATTTCCCTTAGAGTCTGGCCTGTAACATTCTCATGGAGTCAGATCTGTCAACCCATCACAATATTTTATTTTTTCTTCAACTCTTTATTTTGAGATTATTGCAAACGTACATAAAACATGAAAAAATTATGCAAATAACTCCCATCTACTCTTTGCAAATTGACCCCAGATTGGTGAAGTTTTTGCCATATTTGCTGTATCTATCTACGTATGTATTTTTTTCTCTTGAATAACCTACGGCTGACTGTGAGCTTTCATAGGCCTGGAACTAGTAAATTACAAGGCATGCCAAGGGCCTGTTCCTGCTGAGACCCCAGGTGTGCTCACGGGTACCAATGGGCCTTGTTTCCTGGACAGGTCAGGCTCTTAGCCCAGCCCGCCCAGGAACGGCCCATAGGCCACGGTCCAGACCCCCTCCTGCCCGCCCCGTTTCTATCACACCATGAGGGCAGTGAATCTTACCCTGATTTAGAAAGTAGTGATGATAAGAAATCAGTCCCCAGAGAGGTAGGGTTCTCCAGGAAGTGACCAGGCAGTACCAGAAAGGTTCTGCAGCTAAATAAATGGGGACCTGCCACCACTCTGAATGCATAGCAGGTGCTTCTCTGTGGTCAGACTCCGGAGCCTCCCCACTCCTGTGCACCCTGGAAACATCTTCAATAAGAGAATTCAGTTTCTAGCACGTCAGGGGATTCTTCTTTTGAGGATCATCTTGTAAGACCTCAAACTATAAAGACACATTAGAAAGGGCTCCACGAAACACTGTTCTAATCAGAACTAAAAGTTAATTAATATGAAAAGGTTGGGCATTGGGATGAAGGTTATAGAAACCAGGCGGGGAGGTGCACACATGTAATTCAGCTACTCGGGAGGCTGAGGCAGGAGGACGGCAAGTTTGAGGCCAGCCTCAGCAGCTTAGTCAGACCCTAACAACTTAGTGAGACCCTGTCTCAAAATTTAAAAAACATTTAAGTGGCGGGGGGTGATACTCAGGGGCAGAGCACTGGTCTAGCATGCACCGGCCTAGGCTCTGTGTTCAATCCCCAGTGCCAAAAACAGACAAACTGTGTCCTCCCCCAAATAGATGGGCATTCAAACCTTGCCTGGACAAGCCGTTCCTTCCCTGAAAAGGGACAAAACCTGCTGCTTACAGGAAATAAAGGCATTTGGAAATATTAACTTAAGGTTTGAGTCACAGAACTTGCCTGGGACGGTGAGAGCCTCAGTTCTGCGTGGCACCTGTCACTCCAGGCTGAGAAAGCAGCCAGGCCAGGCTCAGAACTGGTTCTTCTCCCCGCTACTGAATCTGGACAGGAGCTAATCTGGGGTAAAGCAATTACTTTGGCAATGTAAGGCCCCAAGGGAAGCAGAGACGATACTTGGAAAGGGAGGTCAAGGGGAGGACCTTCCTCTGGGAGGGGAGAAGGTGGGTTTGGGCAGAGAAGGGAGGGGCTTAGTGGCAGGAAGTCCATTTGAGAGCGGCCACGTGCCCCCTGAGCATCCTCCTCAGATGCACGTTACAGTCACTGCCTGAGGAGGGTACCAGCCACCAGGGTTTGTCCCAGACAAGGCCTTTCCTCCCGTAGGGTCGGCAGGAACCATCTCCACAGGCAGGAGGGAGGTAGAGCTGGGGAGCCAGGAGCTGGAGAGGAGGGTCAGCCCCCAGGGTCCTGCCAGTCCTGGGGAATGATCCCACCCCAGACTGGACACCAGCTGCAAGCCCCAAGTCAGGGCTGGGCTGGCCTCCCAACAGTCCAGCTAAGGTGAGGCTGTGAGGGGCAGCTCACAGCATCCTGGTGGTCTTCATGCCTCCGGGCTGTCCCGGTGACCGTGGCCTCCTAAGAGAGGGCCCCACCACGCCAAGTCCGGGCACTGCCAGGTCCTGGTTTCCAGGTCCTGTCAGGTTAGTGGAACCAGTGGACAAGGCAGGTGTGCCAGGAGATCTGACCTGTACCAGGTTTGCAGATGGCAACGACCTTTGTAGCGACTCCATACCCCAAGTTTTCAGGGCCCCGAGAGAGGGACAGGGACAAGCTAGTCTGATGGTCACAGAAGAAAGCCTACTTTCAGTTCATTCTCTACACACTTACCTGTGTGCACCAAATATCTCACCTGGTGCTTTAGAGTTTAAAGGATATATATAACCAGCCAGATGTGGTGGTGCACACCTGTGATCCCAGCGACTCAGAAGGCTGAGGCAGGAGGATGGCAGGGTGAAGGCCAGCCTCGGCAACTTAGGGAGACACTGTCTCAAAGTAGAATTTTTTAAAAGGCCGGGGATGAGGCTCAGAGGCGGAATGCTCCTGGATTCAATCCCCAGTACCACCCACGTGTGCGCACAGACGCAAACATGTAAACTCCTTGTTTGGGTGCTCACAAGTTTAAAATCAGGGACTGGGGTGCAGCTCTTGATAAAGCACTTGTTCCACTCCCAGCACCATAAAAACAAGCCTCCAGAGCAGCCCGACTCTGGCTCAGATTAAGTCTGAACCCCGAGGAGTCTCAGCCTGCAGATCCTTTCACTCAGACATAGGGAGGGCACAGGAGGTGCAGGGATTCCTGAGGAGCCAAGAGAGCACTCCATGTGACCCTGCCCAGGCTACCAGGGCCACCACGACTGGGCACCACTGCTGGAGGCTGCCAGTCTGAAGTCCCGGGGGCAGGGGTGCTTCCTCCTGAGGCCTCTCTCTTGGCCTGCCCTCGGCCACCTGCCCTGTCCTCTTCCTCTGTGTCCTACCCTCTTCTTACATGGACACCAGTTGCACTGGATTACACCCACCTAACAACCTCATTTGACCTCAGTCCTCTCACTAAAGGGCCTGTCTCCAAATGTCACATTTCACCTGAGGAACAGGGGTCAGGACTTCAAATTCTGCCACCCCCCCCCCCCCCCCCCCCCCCGCCTGACCCGGGAGCTTCACAGTGTGTGGTCTGAGCCTGTCACTGATCATGATCACTGGTGCAGGAGATCAGTGGGACCCATGTGCTCCCCACTGAGGGCCGCCAGCTAGGATGTCTAATGAGCTTGTTTAAGCCACAGAGGTGGACATCAGCCCCTCAGTCACACCTGCTAGCAGTGGAGCTGCTGTGACTGGCAGGACAGATGGCGGACTCGCCTCATGAGGCACGTCACACCATGCTCACTCTGGATACTCTCAGCTCCTCGTCCCGAGCTGGCCTTCTCCGCATGCGCTGCCTCCAGCTCAGCGCGGATCACGGGGTGGGTCTGAGCTTGAGGTGACCCAGGTCCCTGGCCACGCCCTGCCAGGGCGGTGCCTCCCGGCAGGTGCTCTTAGGGACCCACAGCCTGCCCGCCCACCGGCTCTGTGCAGAGCGCTGCCCAAGCCCCTCCGCACTGACTCTTTCTTGCAGAGGATCAGCACGGCCACCGGCGACGGCAAGCACTACTGCTACCCGCACTTCACCTGCGCCGTGGACACGGAGAACATCCGCAGGGTGTTCAATGACTGCCGCGACATCATCCAGCGGATGCACCTCAAACAGTACGAGCTCTTGTGAGGCTCCCGGCCGCCCGCCCCTCCGCCGCCTCCCTCCCTCCTGGCCACCCCTGGCCGGACTGTGTGTTGGTCCACCCCAGCCGTGGTAGGGCGTAGTGTGTCTAGTTCCCTCTGGCTGCTGTCTGTCCTGCCCCCGGTGCCCCACCAAGCCTCCGGCTACCTCTGTCCCCCAGGTTTGGTTCCGTAGCTTGGTTTCCACTGAACACAACCTCCACCCCAGATTTGCCCCTCTCACTGGGCCACGCTGCAGGGAACCCTCTCTGGGTGGGGACCCCTGTCACACGCTTGAGTGACTCACCAAGAGCCCCGTAGATGCGAGAAAGTGCTTTTTCTTCTTCAAGTTATCAAGCATGATTGCAAACGCACGTGCAGGGGCCCTGAGCAGGGGCTCTTCCAGTTCCCCGGGGAGGGCTGACAGGTGGCTGGCCAAGGCAGAGACCCCGAGCAACCAAGCAGAGGTGGTTTTTTTCTTTTCTTTTCTTTTTTGTGGCAGTACTAGGGATTGATTGAATCCTGGGGTGCTCTACCATTGAGCTACACCCCAGCCCTCTTTATTTATTTATTTTCCTGAGACAGGGTCTCACTAAGTTGCTGAGGCTGGCCTTGAACTTGCAATCCTACTGCCTCAGCCTCCCGAGTAGCTGGGGTGACAGGTGTGCTCCTTCACCCTCAGCTGAGAAGCCCTTGTTCAGTCTCCGGTACCCTTGCTGCCAGCCAGCCTCAGGCACTTGAATCAGAGCTCCTCTGAGCCTTTTACATCTCACTGCGCAAGTGCGTCCTGTCTGAAAAAAAGACCCTTTACACCTTCACTACATTTGGGTGGAGTCTTCTTTCATATATTCTTTTAGTTGTTGGTTTATTGCTGGTTTATTACACTGTACAGACCACAAAATGTAACATTCTTTTGTATCACTACTACGGAAAAATCCTTGTAGATTTTTGTGCCTTGGAGATGGCTGTATCTGTAGAGGAAATGCGTCTTCATTGTGCTTAATGTCATCATGACCTGCTGCTTACTCCATAAAAGGAAATGAATAGGCCAGCCTTGACGATAGTCTCATCAGGCTGGAACTCTGGTAGATATCCCTTGATTTCAAGAAACTGTAAATTAGATGCATCTGTCACCCCCACCAACACTGTCCTGCCACTGCCTCAGCCACCCGCCCGTGCTTCTCTAGTCTCAGCTGCAAAGTCCTGAACTCCCTTCCAGGGTACGGGCCACAGTCTCATCTTCCCGAGAGCCAGGGATTTATTTTTTCTTCCCAGTCGATGTTTCTTGATTACTTTGCCTAGTTAAAGACTCCTTCAAGTTCCCCGACTAGGAACAGGAGCACCATCCCCAGAGCCAAAGCTTCGGGCAGAGGCTCCACCAGCAGGTAAAGAGATGACAAGAGAAAAGCAAGTGGCATGTGTCTGCATGGCGGAGAGGAGAAGGGCAGCACCTTCGTGTCTCGTGAAGAAGAGCATTACACAATCTTTTTTTAAAAATTATTTTTATTTGGACTGGGGCTGTAGCTCAGTGGCAAAGCGCTTGCCTAGCACGTGTAAGGCACTGGGTTCCATCCTCAGCACCACCTAAGAATAAACATAAAATAAAGGCACGGTGTCCGTCTAAAACTGAAAATATTTTTTAAAAAAATTATTTTTATTTGCAATGCTGGGGATGGAAGCTGGGCCGGAGTCCAGGCCAGGCAAGCGCTCTACCACCAGGCTGCACCCCGGCCCCACAGAACCTTTATTTGAAACCTGAAGGCTGAAGACATGGCTGTTTTTCATGTGCAAGATTTTCAAATGCAGCCTCAAAAGCTGTGGTCCAGTACGTCACCTGGGAAGGAAGGATGCTGTGGTAACGGGGCTTCTTTTCCAGCTGCAGGCACAGGTTTGGGGTGGTTTTCTTGGGCCTAAAGCAATCTGTAAAGGTGTCCAGAATTAAATTTTCAACAGTACACATCCAGAGAAGTGACAGCCTTTATTAGTTCATTACTTTCCTTTTCGACTTCAATATTTTAAAGTTTACTCTCTGGATCAGCATTTTATGATCCTGTAGAAATTCGTCCAGATTTAGATGCCACTCTTCCATGGAGGATGACGGCCTCACAGGCCATCGCTGGGACGCAGCCCGTGGTTTATCTCCTCATCCCCAGCTCCCTGCTTCTTCCATTCCCCTTGGTTGCCTAAAACCCAGTGGAACTGGGACACATAAAATGGAAATGGTTTTCAAGTCCCCTTCTGCTTTCCAATAAGAGGAAGGAAACGGAAAAGAAACACATCCACCCCCAAAAAAAAAAAAAAAAAGTGAAGTTCTGTACCGCTGTCCTCATTATTGCTCAGTGATTTCCCCTGACCAAATACGATTGAGGAACCAGAGGCGCGGGGTGTAGCTCAGAGGGCAGCTCAGGCTCAGCATGCCCAGGGCCTGGGGTGCAGTCCCCAGCACCGCCTCAAATAAACAAACAAATGGTAAAAGTTGGGTTAAAAACCAGAACCAGACTCTTAAGAAACAAAAACAAAAAGAAGACATTACATCTGACCTGAAATCATTAAAATATTTATTTTTAAATACTAAAAGCCATCTATGACCACTCCATTTTTTTCAATTTTTGATCATTAACAGGCATTAGATGTAACAACATGGTCTCCTAAATAGAAAATTTACCTTTACCTAAAAATCTGACTCCATTAGTTCCATACCGAAGTACGAAGGTCTATAAAACCCGCGTGCCCCACAGCTGCATCTGCGGTCTAAGTGTACAGCGTCCGGCGTGCAGGCGTTTAGAGCCACTTCACAGGACAGAGGCAAACCACTGCGCCTGCGCACGGGCGGCCAGGGCGCAGCAGGGTGCGGGTCCTTCCCCGGGAGCAGGGCGCAGCTTCGTGCATGAAGGGGCGGCGTCCGCGGCGTCCCCCTCTGTACAGACGCAACCTTCGCTGAGGGCACCCGCGTTTGGTAAGGCAGCCTGCCGCAGAGTCCGGGTTCCGTTTTCACAGCACGAGAGGAGCCAGCTATTCATTGTGCGTCGCCGGCTGCTGAGGTGCGCAGCGAGGCCCACGGTTGGCCGGCTCGCTGGAGCACGAGATGGGTTCTGCTGGAGCTCCCGTCTGTGATGGACATCTGATGGATGTCCACCGCAGAATCACCCGCTCTTCACCTGGCCCTGTGCATTCTGAGCCGGGTCCATGCAGAGGGAAAAGGCGAGGCCAAGCGCCCGGCCCCGGTTAAGGCGAGGACCACCAGGAGCCCGGCCGCCCCGCAGTAGGTGCTGAGAACCGTGCCCTCCAGCGGGAGGAAGCACTTGGAGAGGGCGTAATCTCTGGACGTGAGGCTGCCCTGGAAGAGAAACGGAAAGCTCCTTTTCTTGCTGAGTCCCAGCACAGCAGCCCCAGCAGCGGCCAGAGGGAAGTCTGCCCTGTGGAGCTCCCACGGGTGGGGCAGTGGCAGCCCTTGCCACCCGAGACCAAGCCACCCGGTCCTCAGCCTGCACGGACCGCCACCTGCCCAGCAGGCCCTGGCAGGAGGAGGTGCAGGCAGGCATGCCTGGAGGGAGCAGGTCTGAGATGCAGATCTCTCCATTCAAACTCACCCCGGCTCCCACCAAAGAGTGGGGGGCACCTGACAGAGACTCAGAGCAGGCCAGAGACCCGGGAGCAATGGCCAGCAAGGAACAGGCATCTAAGGGTGTTTTCATGCCACTCGACACCCACACATGTGCCCACCTGTCCACAGGCTTTTCTTGCTAGGAATGGAGGCCAGGGCCTTGTCATGCTAGGCTAGCACTCCACCCCAAGTCACGTGCCCAGGCCCACAGCTCAGCTTTGTGGTCAGTGCAGAACGTGAAAGGACAGTGGAAAACATTCGCATTCACTGTGAGTTAAAAACACAGGGTCTCCTGCCACAAAAGCATCCCTGAGCTGGACACAGGAACCCATGACTGAAAGCAAGGTGTGGCTATGTCCAGTGGTCACTGATGGACAAACACTGTCCATCTGCTGGCAGATGCTGCAGCACTGTCTGCCAGGCAGACGGGTATGTTTGCAGAGTGAGACGACCGAGTGTCACGGATAAGTGACATGATCCTGCTCCTTAGGAAGTGACACCCGCAGAGTGTGGCATGGGAGGACACTGCCCTTTGAACGGGACAGCACACTCGGGGAGAGCTGCTGGCGCCGAGGGCCCGGGAGCAGGCTCTGCGTGTCTGCTTCCACTCAGGTGCTGGGCCTGGTCACTGACTCACGTGAAGCGTGTAGGCAGGCTCACTGATTTCTGGCTTTTGTACCTTTTTACAGAGTGCAGCAGTTAAATAGTTGATGACTGTGTTGATTAAATGCCTATGAAAGCTTTCAGATGAATAAACATCACGTTACCAGGATGAAACTGGGGTTGTTTCTGTTCCGCCAACTGAAAGATGGGACGCTGATCTCGGGGACACTGCCTCCGTGCAGCACCTCACAGGCGCTGTGCGTGTGGCCGCTCAGGATCAGGCGTGGCCGGAACCACCACAGCAGCTGGCCCAGGGACACAGGCAGAGAGTCAGCGCTCAGATACCACAGGGACCCTGCCCCGTGAGCCCGGGGCCGCCATTCAGAGCTAAATACGGAATTGCTACGGAGGACTGCTTATGTTCTCCTCCAAAAATAAGCTTGTTTATAAGTAAGGCTTGTTTACACCCAGTCTTAGAATCCACCTTCCCATCCCAGACTTCATATGTCTTATATGTTATTTTTATAAGCATTTTATAAGTTTATCTCATATAGTCCATAAATATTTATATTTTTTAAATATAAATCCACTTATTTTTAAGTATAAGATGAAAAAACGTAATATGAATCTTATATTCACATTTTATCATATACACACGCTATCTATATTCGTTATATACATTTAAGAAAGTGCATTTTTAATGAAGACCCGAACACCTTGACTCTGAGTGCCCTGCACACTCCCAGGTCCCATTTCAGTTACGAGAAACTCTGAGTGCAAACAACAGCGAGCATGAAACTGACTTGAGGAGGAAACAAGGGAATCTAGAGAAAAGGAAAGCCCAGCAGCTAATGAAGTCTGAGCTGGTGCCACCCCACCCTCAGGGGCCTCCGCCGCTCCCGCTTCCTGCCTTCCCAGGGCAGGAGAGGAGTGTCGCCCGGGCGGAGCCCACGCCCGGCTCACCTTCTGTGAGGCCTCCCGAGAAAGCACGTCGTACTTCTCCTGGAAAGGGACGTTCCTCTCCTCGGGAGGAGCCGCGTCCTCCCCAGAGCAGTTGGCATCGCTGGCGCGGTACAGCGGGTAGTGCTGCCGTGATCCAAAGAGGACAGGGTGGAACTTCAGGGACCCGCAGGTGGCTTTGCCCAACCCGGGCTCCTACCAACCCAGCTCACCTGCAGGAGGATGGGGGCGGACACCGGGAGCCGCTGCCCACCTGCACACTGGTTGGAGTCTGGCTCCTGCTGGTCAGAGGTCAGCCGTTAACCAGCGCACCCGGCCGAGGGCAGAAGGGGGGGGTGCCCAGCAGCAGCAGGCGCGGGCCTGTGCCCACCGACCCTCCCACCTGAGCCCGCCGACCTCTCCTACCTCTCGGGAGCAATTCAGTTTGCGAGAGACTTCAATGAGTTCAGCCTCGACTTGAGAGCAGATGCCACAGCCGTCCCCTTCCAGGGCCACACTGTTGACCATCACAAAACTGAGAGACAGTGGGGGCAGGTCAGGCCACCCCTGCACAGGCCTGAGTCCCTTCTTCCCATCTTTCCGGGAAAGCACGCTGAGCGCCTCGGTGGGAAGAAACAAAGCCAGCCCAGCTCTCGGTTCCGCTGGGCTGTGTGAATGGCATCAGCAGGAGTTACATCCAGGACACGGGAAAAGGATTTTTAGCCCTAAACTGCTTAGAGACCCCAGATGACAGAAGCCCTGAGCTCAGGCTGCCTGTCCACTTGACACCTAGCCAGAAACGTGTGTCCTTGGGCAAGTTACTTGGCGCACCAGGCCTCACCTGTCAAGGTAGGGTAGGAACGTAAGCCCACACCATCAGCAGGCTGGGAGGACGGAACAAACAACACGGGTGCCTGAAAGAGAGCCGGCCACCGGCCACCAGCCACCGGAGAGTCTGGGTGAACTCTAGCCGAGGGCCTGCTCCTGCCAGGTGCACTCAGCAGGTCAGGCAAGGGGCGGGCGGCAGGTGCTGGCTGCCGCTGACCGGGCTGGGCAGGCCCAGACCTGAAGAGCCTCTGCAGCTCCTCCACCTTAGTCCTGGTTTCTGCAGACCCCCTGGATCTGCTCTTATCCCCTAGACAACGCCACCTGGGCGGAGAAGGCGCCTGTCACTAAAGACTCTGAAACTCAAGCAATTACAGAGAGGGAAACTGGTCTCCATGGTGACACAGGAAGGCTGCCACAGGCAGAGGGAGGGAGGGGGGCACTCGCAGTGCTCCACACTCTCAGTTCAGGGGCTTCACAGAGGGCCTCACTGGACAGCCCCCCTGAGCTGCCACAGCCACCGTCAAGAGTGCTGGGCACCCAGGAACACAGCCAGGAGAGACCCTCCTCTCCCACCTTCCTGTCACTGCCCACCGCCTGGGTGGTGAGCACCCTGCCCTGGTGCTGCAGACCAGAGTGGCTGCAGGGGTGGGCACTGCAGGGGCCTCTCAGAGCGCAGCTAATGAGGTGGCCAGACGCAGGGCCGGGGGCTCTGGTCAAAGGTCAAGGCTCCGGGAGCTGCAGAGTCTCCCGACACACTTGCCTCCAAGCCCCAGGACACAACTGTGGGAGCAAAATAAAGACACCTGTACACAATAGGCTGGAGAAATGCAGGGACACTGCACCCAGGGACAGGGGAGTCCAGGCTGGCCACTCGACACGGGCTCCTAGGAAACCTGGGTGGTGTGAGGTCTCTAACGCGGATACCTATCAACTCCCAGGGCCACCAGCATAGGGACTGGGACTTTTATCTCCCTGGGACCATTATCCAAGATGCCAGTCACAGGGAAAGTGGGTCCGACCGAGCATGGTAATCACCTTCTCACACGAGGCAGAGCTGACCCTGAGCAGCTCGGAAGCCCTGGGCTCCAGTTCCAGCCCCAGCACCGAATGGGGAGGGGAGAGGAGGAGGAGGAGGAAGAGGAGGAGGAGGAAGAGGAGGAGGAGGAAGAGGAGGAGGAGGAAGAGGAGGAGGAGGAAGAGGAGGAGGAGAAAGAGGAGGAGGAGGAGGGTGACGGGGGAGGGGAGGGGGAGGAGAGAGGAAAGGAGGAAAGGAGAGGGAGGAGAGAGGAAAGGAGGGAAGGAGGGAGAGGGGGAGGGGAGGAAAGGGGGGGGAGGGGGAGGGGTAGAAACTTCGGATTCAGACCTTAAGAATTCACAACCAATACTCACTTCACTCCCTTCCATGAAAACAGCCTGTCAGAGCTGAAGACCTCCTCAAACCGTCTCACGTGGTACATGCTCATCCTATATTCAGTTGTGAGAGAAAAGTTTTTCAGATCAAGCACATTAGAACCCTGGAGTTATCCGAACATTGCAAACAACTCCCAGGAGCTGAGTCACACGAGCACCACCAGGTGAGCGCGGCAGCTGACCCCAGGTGGGCAGTTCAAATCTTAGCCCCAGGCAGGTTATTTAGCTCCCAGGGACTCCGTTCTCATTGGGGTAAAGAGTAAAACAAGAGGACCCAGTAAAGACTAAAGAGATGACACAGGAAAGAAACCTGACCGGGCCCTATATTCCTGTGCGCTACTGAAGTCTACATGGTCTTGTTTTCTGACTCCCAGAGGAAACAGTCTGGCCACTGACTGCACATGTCACTCGGATAATTCCCAAGGGCACATGTGATTGACTCGTTCCTGCAGCAGACACTGCAGAGGGTGGACAATGCGCCCCCGCGTCACCAAGTCCCTAAGGAGCTCATGCTTTGGAGCTTGCGTCTTGAGGAGTGTCCTCCCACGGCACAGGCAGGCTTCCCGCGTGTTCAGAGTGAGCGTGAACAGGGCCTGGGGCGCAGCGCCCTGGCCAGCCACTTACTGGTAGTGAAAGCCAATGTCGTGGTTGCCGGCGACCACCTTCAGCTGCACGTGCGGGGGGTGTCTGAACATCTTCCGAAAGCGCGCCACTTCCTCCTCCCAGGCCTGAGGACACAGGGTCACTGCTGAGGGCCCCGAGCCCCCTGTCCCCATGGTCAAAAAGCACGGCCCTGCCGGGACTTGAGAATTTATTTCCTGGGTCCAAATCGGATGTTCACAAAGCTCAGAAAACCAGGCTGGGTCTCTGGCTCAGTGGTGGAGCGCACACCCAGCACATGTGAGACTCCAGGGTCCATCCTCAGGACCACACATGAACGAGCAATAAAATAAAGGTTAAATTTAAAGAAGAAACCAAAAACCTTTGAGTTTTTTGATTCTTCCTAATACCTCTTTCCCCAGGACTACTACCATACCTTTAATCCTTTATTTAATTTGATGCCAAATCTTAACAAGTGGTATCTCCCCCATCTTTAACCATTTTTTAACTGGCAATTCCCCCAAATATTCGGTTGGTGCACTTGTGACTTCAAGGTTCCCACACATGGAGACCAGGGTGGAAACTCCTGGAAACAAGACACCTCTTTACACCTCCTACCTACTCACACCTCCTGTCAGGACTACCTCCTCATCTCCTGGCCAGGACTACATCTTCACACCTCCTGGTCAGGACTACCTCCTCATCTCCTGGCCAGGACTACATCCTCACACCTCCTGGCCAGGACTACCTCCTCATCTCCTGGCCAGGACTACCTCCTCACACCTCCTGGCCAGGACTACCTCCTCACACCTCCTGTCAGGACTACCTCCTCACACCTCCTGGCCAGGACTACATCTTCACACCTCCTGTCAGGACTACCTCCTCACACCTCCTGTCAGGACTACCTCCTCACACCTCCTGTCAGGACTACCTCCTCACACCTCCTGTCAGGACTACCTCCTCACACCTCCTGTCAGGACTACCTCCTCACACCTCCTGTCAGGACTACCTCCTCACACCTCCTGTCAGGACTACCTCCTCACACCTCCTGTCAGGACTACCTCCTCATCTCCTGTCAGGACTACCTCCTCATCTCCTGTCAGGACTACCTCCTCATCTCCTGTCAGGACTACCTCCTCATCTCCTGTCAGGACTACCTCCTCATCTCCTGTCAGGACTACCTCCTCACACCTCCTGCTCAGGACTACATCTTCACACCTCCTGTCAGGACTACATCCTCACACCTCCTGTCAGGACTACCTCCTCACACCTCCTGTCAGGACTACATCTTCACACCTCCTGTCAGGACTACCTCCTCACACCTCCTGTCAGGACTACCTCCTCACACCTCCTGTCAGGACTACCTCCTCACACCTCCTGTCAGGACTACATCCTCACACCTCCTGGTCAGGACTACCTCCTCACACCTCCTGTCAGGACTACATCCTCACACCTCCTGGTCAGGACTACCTCCTCACACCTCCTGGTCAGGACTACCTCCTCACACCTCCTGTCAGGACTACATCCTCACACCTCCTGGTCAGGACTACCTCCTCACACCTCCTGTCAGGACTACATCCTCACACCTCCTGTCAGGACTACATCCTCACACCTCCTGGTCAGGACTACCTCCTCACACCTCCTGGTCAGGACTACCTCCTCACACCTCCTGTCAGGACTACCTCCTCACACCTCCTGGTCAGGACTACCTCCTCACACCTCCTGTCAGGACTACATCCTCACACCTCCTGTCAGGACTACATCCTCACACCTCCTGTCAGGACTACATCCTCACACCTCCTGTCAGGACTACATCCTCACACCTCCTGGTCAGGACTACCTCCTCACACCTCCTGTCAGGACTACATCCTCACACCTCCTGTCAGGACTACATCCTCACACCTCCTGTCAGGACTACATCCTCACACCTCCTGGTCAGGACTACCTCCTCACACCTCCTGGCCAGGACTACCTCCTCACACCTCCTGGCCAGGACTACCTCCTCACACCTCCTGGCCAGGACTACCTCTTCACACTTCCTGGCCAGGACTACATCTTCACACTTCCTGGCCAGGACAAAGGATGAAGGACACAACATCCTTCAGCCTCCACCCAACCCCACCCCAACAACCTGAGAGCCAGAACCAGCAGCTGTGGGAGAAGGACAGAGCAGTCATCTCAACACACATTCCAAGAGTCTGACATTACGTTCACTGTGTTCACTCTCTTTGACTGACATAGGTCTGCCTTTGTTGCCCAGGTGATCCTCCTTCCTCGGCCTTCCCAGTAGCTAGGACTAGAGACAACATCATGCCCAGCTAGTTCTTATTTTTATAAGCTAAAAATATCAATTGGACAAACACCTTAGGGTGGGCCAAAAACCAAAAAAACAAAAACAAAAAACAACTTCTATTTTGGATAGTAGCAACTTTATCCTAAGAATTTAACAACTAAATTAACAACTTTATCCTAAAACACAGTACAATTCAACATAAAGAAAATTACTAAACTCCTTCAATACCTGTACAAAAAAGAGTTCACATTAAAATAAATATTATTTAAAGTTAGAATAACAAATTTACAGAATGATAAAATGTTGCTCTTAATTTGCAAAAGCAATATATATATATATATCCTATGTAATCATATAATTAGTTGCTTTTTACATATATTTCCATTATCATATTTAACTAGAGTCTACATTATAACAAACTTTGCCATACTATATATAATGAGTTGCAATCACACTGGAGCCAAGTTGTTGGATCCTCCTGGGAAATGCCAATGAATTTAAAAAGGGGTATCCCCCAAATAAAATCACTTCAAAAAAAAAAAAAAAAGAGCTGAAGAAATAGCTCATTTTGGAGAGCACTCACCTAGCGTGCACAAGGACCTTGGCCCGAATCCCGGGCACTTGGGGGGTGCGGCTTCAAAAAACCATTAGTGGGGCTGGGCTGTGTGGCTCAATGGCAGAGCGCTTGCCTACCATGTGTGAGGCACTGGGTTCGATCCTCAGCACCACATAAAAAAAAACTAAATAAACAAAATAAAGGCATGGTGTTCATCTATCACTAAAAATATTTAAAAAAACAAACAAGCCATTTGTGACTGAACATTTTTAACTGAGCTGCAAAAGTAACACTTCACTCCTAGAACACCGTGAGTGACGCCTTTGGCCAGCCTGAGGGAGGACAGGTCACGTGGCGCCCTACCCAGCGCGGGTCTGGGCCCGAGAAGGCAGAGGGGTCCCACAGCCCCTTGCACCCCTCGCCCTCAGGAAAGAAACTCCGGGGAGAGCAGCAAGCCATGTCTCAGGGTGCAGCAGCTGATCGGACAGGGCTGGGGAGGTGGCCTGGAGGTACAGGCAGGCCCTGGGTGCCACCTCCAGCACCACCACCACACACACACACACACACACACACACACACACACACACACGTCACTCAGGCCAGGTGCCCATTTCAACAATCTGGTGACAACTGAAAGAGCAGTCATCCTGCCCCATTTCCTCTTTCCCACGAGGGCGACAGGGCTGTGGATTCAAGCCAAGTGACATCTAGCTGTCATACTTTTCCTACCTACACAGATACAAGACTGTGAACCTAACTCAGGGTTAGCACTGTGATTGTGATCTGGACACAGGGGTGCACGCCTGTCATTCCAGATGCTCAGGAGGCTGAAGCAGGAGGATGGCAAGTTTGAGGCCAGCCTCGGCAACTTCAAAATAAAATGAACAGGCTGGGGATGCAACTCAGCGGTACAGCACTCACCTAGCATGCGTGAGGTCCAGGGTGGGACCTCCAAGCCACAAAAATAAAATTTAAAAAAGCATCATACACAAATTCTAAGACTCTTCAACACAGTCTCCAGTGTACTTCCTGGCCTCCCGGGACTGCCCGTGTGGAGTCCCAGCCTCCTGGGGAGCCGGGTCCTACCTTGGAGGAGCTCCACTTCCCTTCGTCGAAGACGTCCCCCAGAATGAAGACGACTTCCGGCTGCAGCAGCCACAGGGCCGTCTGGAAGGACCTCTCCATCTGCCACTCCCTGTGGACAGAGAGTCGGCCGGTCAGAAGGCTGCCCGGTGGAGGCACGTCTGTCCTCCTGGCCGTCTGACAAGCAAAGCGGGGCCGGGTCTGGCTCAGGAGGAGCGCCTGCCAGCATGAGGGCAGCCCTGGGTTCCATCCCCAGAACCCCAAAAGCAGAGGAGGTGAACTGAAGGATCCCCTTCTCCTGCCACAGCCGACTCCGCCTCTCCAACCCCAGTGTCACAGGGCCACCAAATCTGATTAAATGTGGGGAATTGCCAGGCACAGTGGCATCTGCCTGGAACCTCAGCAGGAGCATCACAAGTTCAAAGCCAGCCTGGGCAACCTGTGAGACCTTGATGAAAAGGCCTGGGGTGTGGCTCAGTGGTCATGCACTCCCGAGTTCAGAGAGGCAGACCTTTGCTTCAGACCAGGCAGGGGCCACCCAGGTCTGCCCAGGATGAAGGCATGGTCTGCACCGGGGTGACCGGATCCTGGAAGGAGGCCACCCTGAGCCCTGCTGCAGCATGGTGGACCCGGGGACCCTAACCCAGCACGAGACGGTGGACCCGGGGACCCTAACCCAGCATGAGACGGTAGACCTGGGGACCCTAGTTCAACCGGAGATGAGTGGACCTGGGGACCCTGGCTCAACAGGAGACGGTGGACATGGGGACCCTGGCTCAATAGGAGAAGGTGGGTCTGGGGACCCTGGCTCAACAGGAGACGGTGGACATGGGGACCTGGCTCAACAGGAGACGGTGGGTCTGGGGACCCTGGCTCAATAGAAGAAGGTGGGTCTGGGGACCTGGCTCAACAGGAGACGGTGGGTCTGGGGACCCTGGCTCAACAGGAGACGGTGGACATGGGGACCTGGCTCAACAGGAGAAGGTGGGTCTGGGGACCCTGGCTCAATAGAAGAAGGTGGGTCTGGGGACCCTGGCTCAACAGGAGACGGTGGACATGGGGACCTGGCTCAACAGGAGACGGTGGACATGGGGACCTGGCTCAACAGGAGAAGGTGGGTCTGGGGACCTGGCTCAACAGGAGACGGTGGACCTGGGGACCTGGCTCAATAGAAGAAGGTGGGTCTGGGGACCTGGCTCAACAGGAGACGGTGGACATGGGGACCTGGCTCAACAGGAGACGGTGGGTCTGGGGACCTGGCTCAACAGGAGAAGGTGGGTCTGGGGACCTGGCTCAACAGGAGACGGTGGACATGGGGACCTGGCTCAACAGGAGACGGTGGACATGGGGACCTGGCTCAACAGGAGACGGTGGACATGGGGACCTGGCTCAACAGGAGACGGTGGACATGGGGACCTGGCTCAACAGGAGACGGTGGACATGGGGACCTGGCTCAACAGGAGACGGTGGACATGGGGACCTGGCTCAACAGGAGAAGGTGGACATGGGGACCTGGCTCAACAGGAGAAGGTGGACATGGGGACCTGGCTCAACAGGAGACGGTGGACCTGGGGACCTGGCTCAACAGGAGACGGTGGACATGGGGACCTGGCTCAACAGGAGACGGTGGACCTGAGGACCATGGCTCAACAGGAGACGGTGGACATGGGGACCTGGCTCAACAGGAGATGGTGGACATGGGGACCCTGGCTCAACAGGAGACGGTGGACATGGGGACCTGGCTCAACAGGAGAAGGTGGGTCTGGGGACCTGGCTCAACAGGAGAAGGTGGGTCTGGGGACCCTGGCTCAACAGGAGACGGTGGACCTGGGGACCCTGGCTCAACAGGAGAAGGTGGGTCTGGGGACCCTGGCTCAACAGGAGATGGTGGACATGGGGACCTGGCTCAACAGGAGAAGGTGGACCTGGGGACCTGGCTCAACAGGAGAAGGTGGACATGGGGACCTGGCTCAACAGGAGACGGTGGACCTGAAGACCTGGCTCAACAGGAGACGGTGGGTCTGGGGACCCTGGCTCAACAGGAGACGGTGGACATGGGGACCTGGCTCAACAGGAGACGGTGGACATGGGGACCCTGGCTCAACAGGAGACGGTGGACATGGGGACCTGGCTCAACAGGAGACAGTGGACATGGGACCCTGGCTCAACAGGAGACGGTGGACATGGGGACCTGGCTCAACAGGAGAAGGTGGACATGGGGACCTGGCTCAACAGGAGAAGGTGGACATGGGGACCCTGGCTCAACAGGAGACGGTGGACATGGGGACCTGGCTCAACAGGAGACGGTGGACATGGGGACCCTGGCTCAACAGGAGACGGTGGACATGGGGACCCTGGCTCAACAGGAGACGGTGGACATGGGGACCTGGCTCAACAGGAGAAGGTGGACATGGGGACCCTGGCTCAACAGGAGACGGTGGACATGGGACCTGGCTCAACAGGAGAAGGTGGACATGGGGACCCTGGCTCAACAGGAGACGGTGGACATGGGGACCTGGCTCAACAGGAGAAGGTGGACATGGGGACCCTGGCTCAAGAGGAGACGGTGGACATGGGGACCTGGCTCAACAGGAGAAGGTGGACATGGGGACCCTGGCTCAACAGGAGACGGTGGACATGGGGACCCTGGCTCAACAGGAGACGGTGGACATGGGGACCTGGCTCAACAGGAGACGGTGGACATGGGGACCTGGCTCAACAGGAGATAGTGGACCTGGGGACCTGGCTCAACAGGAGAAGGTGGGTCTGGGGACCCTGGCTCAACAGGAGACGGTAGACATGGGGACCTGGCTCAACAGGAGAAGGTGGGTCTGGGGACCCTGGCTCAACAGGAGATGGTGGACATGGGAACCTGGCTCAACAGGAGATGGTGGACATGGGGACCTGGCTCAACAGGAGACGGTGGGTCTGGGGACCATGGCTCAACAGGAGACGGTGGACATGGGGACCTGGCTCAACAGGAGACGGTGGACCTGGGGACCTGGCTCAACAGGAGAAGGTGGACATGGGGACCCTGGCTCAACAGGAGACGGTGGACCTGGGGACCTGGCTCAACAGGAGAAGGTGGACATGGGGACCCTGGCTCAACAGGAGACGGTGGACATGGGGACCTGGCTCAACAGGAGACAGTGGACATGGGGACCCTGGCTCAACAGGAGAAGGTGGACCTGGGGACCTGGCTCAACAGGAGACGGTGGACATGGGGACCTGGCTCAACAGGAGACGGTGGACCTGGGGACCTGGCTCAACAGGAGACGGTGGACCTGGGGACCCTGGCTCAACAGGAGACGGTGGACATGGGGACCTGGCTCAACAGGAGACGGTGGACCTGGGGACCTGGCTCAACAGGAGAAGGTGGACCTGGGGACCTGGCTCAACAGGAGAAGGTGGGTCTGGGGACCCTGGCTCAACAGGAGATGGTGGACATGGGAACCTGGCTCAACAGGAGACGGTGGACATGGGGACCTGGCTCAACAGGAGACGGTGGGTCTGGGGACCATGGCTCAACAGGAGACGGTGGACATGGGGACCTGGCTCAACAGGAGACGGTGGACCTGGGGACCTGGCTCAACAGGAGAAGGTGGACATGGGGACCCTGGCTCAACAGGAGACGGTGGACCTGGGGACCTGGCTCAACAGGAGAAGGTGGACATGGGGACCCTGGCTCAACAGGAGACGGTGGACATGGGGACCTGGCTCAACAGGAGACAGTGGACATGGGGACCCTGGCTCAACAGGAGAAGGTGGACCTGGGGACCTGGCTCAACAGGAGACGGTGGACATGGGGACCTGGCTCAACAGGAGACGGTGGACCTGGGGACCTGGCTCAACAGGAGACGGTGGACCTGGGAACCCTGGCTCAACAGGAGACGGTGGACATGGGGACCTGGCTCAACAGGAGACGGTGGACCTGGGGACCTGGCTCAACAGGAGAAGGTGGACCTGGGGACCTGGCTCAACAGGAGAAGGTGGACCTGGGGACCTGGCTCAACAGGAGACGGTGGACATGGGGACCCTGGCTCAACAGGAGACGGTGGACATGGGGACCTGGCTCAACAGGAGACGGTGGACCTAGGGACCTGGCTCAACAGGAGACGGTGGACATGGGGAACTGGCTCAACAGGAGAAGGTGGACATGGGGACCTGGCTCAACAGGAGAAGGTGGACCTGGGGACCTGGCTCAACACAGTCACGTGTGACTCCATCTGCATGCTGGGTCTGGAGCAGCCAAATCCACAGGCTTTGAGAACAGCGGTCACCAGGGACAGGAAGAGAGGGACCAGGAGCTGGTATTTAATAGGTTTGGGGTCAGGAAGGGAAGGTTCTGGAGAGGAAAGGCCAGAGCTGTACAACAGGCAGCGTGCTCCCAGCCACCGACTATGGGCCCACAGTGCTGCAGAGGACAGACTGACGCTGTGCCTTTCACCACAAGTAACAGCTTTTGAAAGGCCTTCTGGTGGAAGATCAGAAGTCCACGCTGCAGAGGCGGATTGACCGTCCTGTCCTGTCCTGTCCCGCAGCAAATCCCAGCGGTCTCCAAGTCACGCCCCACCAAGGCAGGAGGGAGCCCGCCCAGGTCTGCCTCCCGCAGGGACGCACCCAGCTCCCACACACAGCTGCCAGTTTCTCCAAGCCCCTCATCAGGGCCTGAGGTGGCCTGGGGGGGACAGGGGACAGGGGACGGGGCCCTACCAACTCCTACAGTCTCACACAGCCCATCAGCAGCCAGAGCTGACTCCCCCTGAAGTCCCTCTGTAGGACAGACGTTCAGTGAACAGTGAGTTCAAGGGAAACACAAATGTCCCCAAATGTCCTCTGAGAGAAAAACAGGAGGAACCTGAAGCCCCTCAGCCTGACCCCTGGGCTACACCTGCCCACTACAGAATTCCATGAGTTCTCCATGATTGCACCTCTTACCTTCGCAACTTGTCCAACCAGTGGCCGGTAATTTCCCCGAGCAGGTGGGTGTCAGCCAGAAACAAGGCCCTCAGCACGGGCTCCCGTTTGCCACGGGCTGGGGCTCCCACCTCGGGCCAGCGGCACCAGAAGATGACCAAGTAATAGATCAGAAATTCACAGAAGAGCAGCGAGGCCAAGGTCACCGCCGTGAGCTTCAGCAGCAGCGCCCTCCTCCTCCGCGACCAGCCGTGCCTCCCGAGCCATCGGATCAGAACCATGTCTCCCGCCCAGGAGCCGCCGGCCTCGGGTCAAGTCCATCAAGAGGTCACCGCGAGAAGGCCGTGGAGCCCCGGGGACGGGCGATGGCGTCCAGGGCTTGGCCGTGAGCCTACAGGGCAGGGAGGATGGGTTATGTCCTTCACGCCACTGGCATGGCTGCCTCCCCCTGCCCAGAAGGAACCAGGGGCAGGGCCAGAGCCGACAGGCAGAGCCCTCGCCGAGCCACACGGACCCTGGGTTCCATCCCGGCACTGCCAAAGGTAAATTAAAAGCAGCAGCGAACCCACAGTCCTAGCCACATTCCCCGTCTGGACTGCCACATCGTAATACACCTGGCTGCTCCCAAGAACATGAACTCCCTCCAAGTCTCGGTACCTCCGCAGGCCAGGATGCTCTCCCTGCCCTCCGCCCAAAGAGGACAGAAAGGTGGGTTCCTTTATTTCTCATTTGTTTTCTGCAGTGCTGGGATGGGACCCAAGGCCTTGGGCGTGCTGGGCAAATGTTCTACCGCCGAGCTGTGCCCCAACCCCAGAAGGTACAACTTGAGGAGCCTGGAGAAATCGTGGAAGCCCGTCGGGGGATGCGTAAAGCTGGAGATCCTATGGGAAGATACAATTTGACTCCCAGAAGAATTCGCCATGACCACCCCAGGACCTTAGCCATCAACAGGTCCTACGCCCTTGGGATATGCTGCCTGTGGCGTGAACATCACTCAGTTTTTCCATAAAAGGAGTGAAGATTCATGGGCAAAGCAATTCATCTCACGCTGGACCAGAGGCCAGGAGCTCAGGGCTACCTCGTGAATGTGGATACTGAATGCTGCAGCTGGAAACTTTCACAGAAATGGTTTTCCCCACAAATTAGGGGACACCAGACAGTCATCTTGAAACACCAGATGTTCGTCTTGTATGAAATACATGTGCAATGACTTCTCTTGGGGAACCTTCCAAAATGTTTTTGGGTTCATCCTGAACTTTAGATGAACTTTCCACCCTCGAAGGACATCGTCTGTTAGCCAGGCACGATGGCACGCGCCTGTCATCCCAGAGATTCGGAGGCTGAGGCAGGAGGAGCACAAGTTCAAGGCCAGCCTCAGCAACTTAGTGAGACCCTGCCTCAAAATAAAAAATAAAAAGGGGTGGGGGTGTGGCTCCATGGTTAGGTGCCCCTGGGTTGAATCCCTGACACCTTAAAGAAGAGAAAAGGAGGCATCTGTCACATGAAGAGCCAGGCTAGTGAGAAGACGCCCTGACTCTGAGAGCTTCGCTCTACTTCAAGGGCCACAAGCTGGTACAAGGTGGGAGTCTGGGAGGAGCAGGGACCTGCAGGGCTCAGGCACCAGAACAGCCCCAGTGTCCCACAGGGACCCAGAGGGCATAAGGAGACCACGACCAGCAACCCCGACTGCGCCGGAGAGAAGGAAGTTCCCTTCCCGAAGCTCACTGGGGACCTTATCTTCCCCACCTAGAACTTTCTCTCCTCCCTCTGTTTTCTGAGTCGAACAACACGTGCCATGACACCAGAATCACCAGGAACTCTGTCTTCCAACCAGAGGCACGTCTGAGAGGGAGAAACGGCAGGGGAGTGGGTGAGCCAGGACTGGCCAGAAGCTCAGGACACGGAATGTCGCCCGGGGATTCCAGTACTTGGCCTGACACCGAGGAGAAGCAAGCAGCAACCAGGCACATAGACTTGCTGGACATCCCAGCACCCTGGGGAGGCTCAGGCAGGAGGATCACGAGTTTGAGGCCAACCTTGGCAATTTAGTCAAAACAATTTTTAAAAGGGGCTGGGGGTGTAGCTTAGTGATAGAGCAACCCTGGATTAAATCCCCAGTATCAGGGGGGTAAAAAATGATGGGACAGGTGTTTCGGTGACCCACACGGGTGTGGCCAGGCTTTAAGGAATAATGAGGATGTTCCTCTTACAGCACACAATGGCCTTCGCTTTGATTAGATCAAACATGCCAGAAGCAACGACTTTGTCTTAATGCCTCATTTTCTTTCAAAAGGCCTAGAATCTCCTACACTCCAAGAAGCCAGGCCCAAAGCAGCAGCTGAAACTCCCTACGGCCTGTTTCCTGAGACCAGCGGGGCAGGGAGGCGTGCTGCCCCACAGGGTCCAGCCTAGGATTCTGCCAATGAGAAGCTCAAATGCTTTATGGGTTTCACATGTCCCAAGATCAGATACCAGAAGGAAACCCTGACAACTGTTCTTTCCTCACACCCACTCCTTTTCCTCAGAGAGAACCTGTTGGAGCACTTATGACTAAGAATGTGAGCAGCTCAGGAGGGAGAGGCTGGAGGCCAGAAGGGGACTCTGCCCCAGCAGGAGTTCAGGGACACAGAACTGCAGTCCTCTAGCTTCCCTGGGCCAGGGGTGGAGGCTCAGAGCAGTGAATTGTACTTCCGGGCAACCTGAGCTCCGCCTGACCGTGGTTCCAGGAGGGCTCAGCCCATGAGCAACTCAGCAGGCCGCAGGGTTGCTACAGGGACAGGTAAGCCACTGACAGATGGGGAGGCCGGCCGCTACCAAAGAAAGGTGAAGGAGCTCTGGGCCTGCCCTCACGCTATCCCACAGAGTCCTCCGCCAGGGACGGCCCGCAGGAGAGAGAAGAGGGGCGGGAAGGGGAGACGACAGCCAAGCTAACACGCGGATCCCGATTTTCCCGAGAAACCGTCTTGACTCTGCTCTCTGGTATAATGTGGCCATTTAACAAAAAAGAGGAATGTGTACTGGGACAACTTCTGACACCAGATCCTTAGACGAAATTGGTTTTGCTCAAATCTGACAAAACTCCTTTCCTTCCTCGACCTGAAACTTACTGAATTATTACTCCCAGTAGACTTGTCTGCAATGTCAAGTCCAAAGCATGCCCCTCTCTCCTCCAGAAACCATGACAGGGCCTGAGAGGCTGCTTCGGCTACAGGCACCGACTCTGCACGGGGGTCTGCAGGTGCCTGATGAGAAGCTCAAGCAGGACGAAGCTGGGCCGTGGCCCCCACTCTGCAGCTGTCTCTTTGCTATCTGAACTTGGGTCAGGTTCCTGATCAACTCTGAACCTAAAAACATGGTGATCCCTTAAGGAGAGACTGTCTAAAACCTGGTAGCATGCAGCCGGTTAGCCCTAAACCCATCTAACCTTGCTCTCCTCATTCAAGGCCAGAGGCATCAAGATAAGAGGAAAGGAGGTGTTTCCAAGATTCACAGAGACATCATAATCTCTGATGGCCAGCTTTCACAACGACCTGTTCCGGATCCCTGCAGCGGCAGCTGGAAGTCCCCAGTCATGGCCCTGGAGCTGCCAGGAACAGGCAGATGGCCCCACGCTGAGACGGACCCCTCACAGGGAACAATCATACCTGACCCAATGGAGCCAAGCAAGAACATCTTCAGATGGGAACCAGCGTCCCTCATGCAGTGAGGACTTCAGGACCTCCAGGACCACACCTGGGACGATGACCAACCAGACCAGGGTTTGAGCAGGACCCCGAGTCACGAAGACCCTGATTCTTCTATCTACACCTGAAGCTCGAGTTGGTGCCCTAGACGCCTGGTGCCTGCCTTCCCCGGAGAGCTATCAGGGCGAAAGTCCTTCCTACTTCGCCAGCACGTCTTCCACTTGTCATCTGGGGCAAGTGGCCACACCTGGGTGTTGGGACTCCCCAGGTGAGGCCCCTGGTCTGGGAGGTGGCAACGAAATGAGGACAGAATCATCTGAAGAGCTGAGAGGGACGGGAGGGTCATTCCCTCCCTAGCAGCGGCACCAGCAAGGCCACCGGGCCTTTCGAAGACCTTTCAAAGCCAAACGTTAGGAAATGAGAAGGCGCCCCTACCTGATGGTAAGAAGAGACCTCCAGGAAGTGGCGCACTTGCTGGGCCAACCAGAGAGACACAACCCTCCGCCCCTCCTGACAGCTGAGGGGACCCTGCTGACGGCAGGCAGGAGCTTGCAGCCATTCCTGGCAGGAAGGCCCTGCCCATGCAGGTGGCCCTCTCAGCAGGAAGGAGGACACAGAGCTCTGGGAGTCAACAGCTCGCTCCTCTTTAGCACCGCGACCTGTCGGCTATGAACACCCAGCGGCAGGGACAGCAGCCACACCGAACAGGCAAGAAGCCAGACTCGCTCAGCTATGACCTGAGGCAGGTTGCTCACCCCTTCTGAACCTACCCACAACCCCAACCTCACTGTGTTGTGCAGACTGACAGAAATGAACTACATAACTCTTCTTTTCTAAAAGTGATTGTGTGTGCACAGTGTGCATGCATGTGCGATGTGTATGCGGTGTACATGTGCAGTGTGTGCAGTGTGCATGCATGTGCAATGTGTATGCAGTGTACATGTGCAATGTGTGCAGTGTGCATGCTTGTGCAATGTGTATGCAGTGTACATGTGCAGTGTGTGTGCATGTGCAGTGTGTGTGCAGTGTGCATGCATGTGCAGTGTATGTGTGTGCAGTGTGTGCAATGTGCATGCATGTGCAGTTTGTGTGCAGTGTGCATGCATGTGCGATGTGTATGCAGTGTACATGTGCAGTGTGTGCAGTGTGCATGCATGTGCGATGTGTATACAGTGTACATGTGCAGTGTGTGTGTGTGCAGTGTGCATGCATATTCAGTGTATGTGTGTGCAGTATGCATGCGTGTTCGATGTATGTATGTGCAGTGTGTGCAATGTGCATGCATGTGCAGTGTGTATGCAGTGTACGTTGTAGTGCGTGTGCATGTGCAGTGTGTATGCAGTGTGCATGCATGTGCAGCGTATGTGTGTGCACTGTGCATGTGTGCAGTGTGTGCATTTGCAGTGTATGTGTGTGCAGTGTGTATGCAGTGTGTGAGCATTGCAGTGTGTGTGCAGTGCATGTGTGCAGTGTTCATGTGCAGTGTGCATGCAGTGCTGATAACTGAAACTCCAGCCTCACACACAATAAGCACACAATCAACCACCAAGTTCTACCCCAAGTCCTGCAAATCCTTTCATACAACAGATGTGCCAGGACTTGGTTTGGAGGTAAACCTGAATCCCAAAAGGCTTCAAGCAATGATGCTCAATTCGAAGGGCCAAGATGGCCCTGGCACATGCCTGTCATCCCAGCAGCTCAGGAGGCTGAAGCAGGAGCATCGCGAGTTCAAGACCAGGCTCAGCAACTTAATGAGGTCCTAAGCAGCCCCTATCTCTAAACAAAATATAAAAAATGGCTATGGATGTGGCTCAGTGGTTAAGCTCCCCTGGGTTCAAATCCCGGCACCAAAGAGTCAAAATGAAATCAGGGTGAGTGGAAAGAGGACAACTGAAGACAACACCAAGACTGTGACCGCCTGGGGCTGCACCTGGTTCCTCACCTACTGAGTTACACTGTCATCATCTTTCTCCTGAGGCTACCCTTCAAACTATCCTCAACAGTATGAGTAGGCTGCAGATCTCAACTACAGCCCTTTGAGCAGACCACGGGCTGCAGATCTCCACCAGAGGCCTGAGAGCAGACCACAGGCTGCAGATCTCCACCACAGCCCTGAGAGCAGACCACGAGCTGCAGATCTCCACCAGAGGCCTGAGAGCAGACCACGAGCTGCAGATCTCCACCACAGCCCTGAGAGTAGACCACAGGCTGCAGATCTCCACCACAGCCCTGAGAGCGGACCACAGGCTGCAGATCTCCACCAGAGGCCTGAGAGCAGACCACAGGCTGCAGATCTCCACCACAGCCCTGAGAGCAGACCACAGGCTGCAGATCTCCACCAGAGGCCTGAGAGCAGACCACAGGCTGCAGATCTCCACCAGAGGCCTGAGAGCACACCACGGGCTGCAGATCTCCACCACAGCCCAGCATGAATAAGTGATTGCACCACCCCAAGTTTGGCTCCTACAGGAAAAGAAAATGGGCCTTTTTCTGAGATTAAATGAACAGGGGTCTGGCCTTCCACAGAGCAGATAGAGTGCAGCACCCAGGACCCAAAAGGATGGTCTCTTCCTGTCCCTACAGGAAAAAAAGGGAAAACATGGGGGCATTCACCCTGTATCACTAAACCACAGGACCAAGAAACAGGAGGTTGGGATGGACACTGCAGTCTATGTGCCAACCTCCCCATGACTAAAGAATGAATGCTCCTATCCATATTAGAAGATTCCTTTGTCTGTTTGCTGTTGTACTGGGGACTGAACCCAGGGTGCCCTACCACTGGGCTATACCCTCAGTCTTTTTATTTTTTGCTAAATTGCTGAGGCTGGCCTTGAATTTGCCATCCTCCTACCTCAGCCTCCAAAGCAGCTGGGATGACAGGTGTGCATTAGCAGGTTTGGGTTTAAAAATCAAAATTACCTACACTGTTATTGTTTTCACTTTCCAAGCTCAATTTGCCAGTTTTATTACCCAATGATAATCCAAGAGAAACATCACCATCATATCTGGTCCATACAGTCCCATATGGGCTAGCCTAGGATTGGATGAGGAGAGGCACCTCTCTGAACCCCTCATGTGGTCTAGGATTGGACATGGACAGGTAACTTTCTGGACCCCTCCGGACAGGTCTGTAAACAAGGCTGCTCGACTGGACACAAAGGCCTGAGACCCTCTTCAGAAGGGGAATGCTGACGTGTGAGGTTCTGATTTCTACCACATACGCTATCACAAGACAACAAACCACAAACAGGAAAAGCAAAACAAAATCCCACCTCATTAACATCTACCAGAAATTCTCAAAAAGCTTAGAGCCTCATTATTGGTTTATGAAATCAGTTTGATGACTTGTGACCACAATCTTTAAAAACTAAAATAACAACAGAAAATACCATAGAAAGCACAGTAAGGGCAAGCCAATCCCATGAACCCTCTGCTCCATGTCAGAACACACGCATCCACGTGTGCAGGACACACGCATCCACGTTACAGAAACACGCGTCCACGTGTACTGGTCACGATACAGAAGGTGCTTCTCCCTGCCCTCGGCCATCAGCTGCCTCGTTTCCAGGTCAGAACGCTGTGACCAGGGCACAGCAGGCACATGGCGCTCACCACAGTCTGCTGATTTCCCGGCTCATGATGGGTCTCATTTCACCGAACTTTTCAGAATCACAAGCTTACATGTGCCCATCTTGTGTTCTATCCCCGTCTGTAAATCCTACAGGCCCACAGTCATAAAACAGGAGGGAAGGAAGTCACTCTTTCTGCCTTTGACAAAAGTGTTTAAAGACTCGTAAGAAGGGGCTGACATGTGGCTCAGAGGTGGAGCACTGGCTTAGGATGCACGAGGCCTGCGTTCCACTACCAGGGCTGGAAAAACAAAAAGGCTGGCAAACAGGTGCCCTTCACCAGCATGTGGCCCTCCCAAGGAAGAGCTGATGCACTCACCAAGCCATTGAGGGAAGCGGGCAATCCTCCCTTGAGCCTCTTTAGAGAACTTTTTTCTCAAAGAGCTAAAAATAGAAAAGTGAGGGTAACGTTGGTTCTCTCCTCTGGGGATCCCTGGGGATCCAACAGCTTGGAAGTCCACATCCCAGCTGTTATGTCTCAGCTGCAGAACTCAGACAAGTCACCACACACCATCCAAAAAGCTAACAGTGTCCTGTGGTGAGGGCTTCCTTTTAATCTAAATCTACTCCCCTTTTTTTTCCCCCAGTATTGGGGATCCAACCCTTGGTCTCCAACATGCTAGGCAAGCACTCTACCACCAAGCTATATCCCCAGCCTTTAAATCCACTACTTTCTTATTTAAAGAAGACAAAGAGAAAGAGGAAGAAAAGAAGAAAAGGAGGAGGAGGAGAAGAGGAGGAAGAAAGTCTTGGGAGTCTGGCCTTCCAGGAGAATGGCTGAATCACCTCACCTTCTAAAGACTGCTACTGGCAGAGAGAGGCTGGAATGAAGGTCCTAAGTTGGCATCTGCTCCCCAAAGCAGAAATCAGTTATCTGAAATAAAACAGAAAAATATGCCTTTAGTTGCTCAGTGATCTTCATTTAGTGAAATGTTGTCAAGAAACCTGACCAACCTTGAAATTAAACACAGCTGAGAAGACATGGAAAATGACTGGCAGGTAACAGTGTCCACTTTATGCTTTGCATACAGCCCTTGCTGCTCGGCCACTGGGACTTATTTTAAAATGGACGTGTTTCTTTCTCCTCCTCTCTCAAACAGGATCACTTTTCCTCCCTATCCTAGACAGAGTTATCTATCGCTGAGTACACACCCACTATAGGAATGAAGTAATTCACAAAGGGTTAATATTCCTACGAGATAGCCCCCCAAGGAAAGAGGAGAGACGCAGCTTGCGAGGAGGGAGGGGAAACTAGCCAAATGTTACCCTCCCAGAACATCCTTTCCTCACCACAACGGGCCCTGAAGGAAAGGGGCGGATACTGAATGTTGGGCCCTGGACGCTGACCTTCCCCATCTCAAAGCAGCCCTAAATGGAGGCACAGCAAATGTCAAGACTCTGGGAAACAATGGATCCCAGAGAAAGAAAAGCAATGGGCAGATGTGAGACTCCTGTCTCTCCAGATAGCAATGCGTTTCAACCTTTTTACAACCACCTTCCTAAGTTAAAGTTCTAACCTGCACAACCTGCCCCTGACTGTCCAAACTGCACGTCCACAGTCTCCAATGAAACTATAAAGCCCAGACTTCTTCTGTAACCTGGGGGGGCCAGCTCCATACACAGAAAATGGGCCCTCCCTGCGCCTCACTGATGATGGACCTGGTTGCAGAATAAAGGAAAGCTTGCAGATCAGAGGTTCCCTTCCCATCTCCTGCCTTCCCCCGCCCCCACCATGTAGCTCAGTGGTAAAGCGTTTTGCACAAGGTCCTGGATTCCACCCCCAGCACCAAAAACTAAGTCTTTCAAATTATAAAATATTCATACATAAAACATACACATCATTGTTCTGTACTGCCCAGCACATAGAAATAACAGCTGCAAATGAAAGTAAAATATTGTATCCATGGACTGACTTCTAACCCTAAAGCTATACTATATCCAAATATCCAAATTCTACCCCAAAAAAGCCTGGGGGGGGGGGAGCATTTAAATACCACTAAATATGTAGTTTCTTCTCTTAATTATTCATTGTTAGAGAGACGTTTCCGACATCTAACTAACATTCATTATCTTAAATACATTATTATCATAATCTCTTCGATGGCTATTTGCATGTGAAATCTTCCATCTTAAGTGTTATTTTAAAATAAGGCCAATTTTCTTCGATCTAAATCTACATGGATAAACTACAGAGCGAGAAGCCCCTACAATTTAACATATGACCTTTAGTAACCCAGATTTTCCAGCAAATAAACTCATTGCAGAAAGCTGTTTTTTCAATAGGTTAATTTGCGATCCTAAAGGTCAGGAAGTTCCATTTTGCAGTGATAAGAAATAGCAATTAACCTTGTAGTTGATCCGGGCTCTAGAACACTTACAAAAACCCAGGGCGCTGGCCGCGCGCGGGCACACCGAGGGCAGAGCACGGCCAGCTCGCGACCCTCCGCCCACCCTCCACCAACCCGGGCGGCTGGGCCGGCGCCGCGGTCCCAGCAGGGCGGCCTCGGAGCTGGGCCGAGCCTTCGCGGGCTTCCTGCTTCCGCAGCTGCGCCTCGGGAGCCACGGTCGCCGAGGACCCCGCCTCCGCCGCCCAGCCCCGCCCCGCCCCGAACACCCAGCCCGGAGCCGCCCGCCGGCCGGGCCCGGCTCCGCCTTCCGCAGCGCGGCGCCCGCGTGCCCCCCGCGCGCCCCCCCCGCGCGCCCCGCAGGGTGGATCCAGGCCGGGGAAACGCACTCTCCGCCGCGCCGCTCGCAGGGCCTCCGAGACGCGTCTGCTCGAGCCGCGGGCTGGCTGCCCGGGACCTCGGGAGGTCGCCGAGGGCGAGGAAGCGCCTCGCGGACGTCCAGCAGGGCGAGGCCAGGCGCCGCGCCCGGGGGGCGTCGGCCCAGGACCTGCCGGTTGGAGAAAAGCCCCGGCGCCGAGCTGCCCGCGCGCGCTGCGCAACGGCGGCCCCCGCGCCACCCGCTCCTGCCGGAGCCACCCCGAGCCGGCTGGACCCCCGCCGGGCGGCCGCGTTGCACTCGGGGCGCCCCGAGCCTGTCCCAGCGGTGCAGGCGGGGCTGGCTTCCTGCAGACCAGACCTCTAGGAGCGGGCGCCTCGGCGGGGCGTTGTAAGGGGCCTCTTTAGGGATTTGGAGATGGCCTCGTCTGTGGAAGCCACTGGCCCCTTCGCTCCGGCCTACACAAGCGTCTGCTGGGTGACCTTTTGAGCGACCTTCCACTTACGAAGGCAAAAACCCCACCCTTGGGTGGACCGAAGCCACCCTCTTCGGAACACGCGTCCCGAGCTGGCCACAACGCGTACGCGTTCGAAGACCTGGCGCCTCGCGGGTCCACCCGCACCTCCCACCCCTGCGGCTTCATCCCGGGCTTATACCGAACCCGAACCAGAACCTCCGGAAGGTGGATTTGCGTCTGGGGGGCCCCCTCCTCTATTCGGACGCCTCCGGAGTAAACTCCACAAAATTCGTTGCTTTAGAATTGGCAAATCGAGCCCCGAGTGGTCAACGTGTCGACATTTATTCATTTTCCCACTAACATGTATGTATTTGAAGAAACTTATAAAACAATGAGTTAAAGTAAAACGGAATTTTTGAGAAAACAATTTCTGAAAATACATAAATGTAGAATAACTTAACATGAACCCCAATATTTTAACCTCATTTCTTATTTTCAAATAACATATTAAGCATTTTCTATTAAATGAATAAATTACCCACACTTGTCAAATTCACTACAATAAAAAGAGTTCCTCAGTGCTGGAGATGGAACCCCGGGCCTGTGAATTCTAGGCAAGAACTCTTAACCTCAAGCTACACCCTAGCCGAGGCCTGTATTTTTTTTTTTTTTTTTTTTAAATCTCAGTTTACACTAACGTCATGAAAACTCCGTCCTTTCCAACGTGAAATGGTGTTTGAGAACCCAGAAGATGAAGCCCAGAGGCCGGTCTTACATTTTAACCATATTAAATATTTGCTTGTGTCCTTTCAATGAACCCTGGGGGGGTCCTCTCCCACCGTGGGCAGGCACTGAGCCTCTCTAGTCTGGGGACTAGGGAGGCGAAGAGCCCTTGCCTCCCTTGAGAATTCTCTCCACCACCCGGGGTATTCCCTTCATTTCAAGAGAACCACAAAGCCAGGAGAAGTCTCAAGGTCTCTATCAGAGGAGCCCCCGGACGGAACATACCTGGTACTGCACTCTTCATAGAGAATCACCAGAAAATCAAACAAGACCACTAAACCAAGCGAGTACTACTCAGGTGTAAAGAATAATGAAATCCTGTCATTTGCAGCATGATGGAACTGGAGGACATTATGTTAGTGAAATGAGCCAGACACAGAAAGAGAGTGGGTCCTATTCTCTCTCTTGGGCGACAAAGTGGACCTGAATATCAGTGATCACTAGAGATTGGGAAGGAGGTGGGTGGCTTCATCAGGGATCTTGTAGGCATGTGCGGAGTTGTCATACTGGATGCTTACAATTAATACAGGGTGATCGAAGCTAAATAAAATATATACATCCTAAAAAGATACCTAAACCAAGTTGCGCAAGGGAAGGAAAAATGTGACTTTGTGCAAAAAACAGTGAAAAAGAGAAACTCAAAAATAAACACAGATGAGAGCTCATCTAGCCAAGAAAATATAAGTTAAAAGAATCCAGTTTTAGTGTAAAGGACTGTTCCCAATTTGTTTCATGAACTTGATGTGACATTGCGTTCTTGCTTAAGATGATGGAAGATCTTGTCAAGGAGCTATTTTCCCTCAACTTTGCGTTGAGAACTTAGTTTTGATTCTCTGACCTCTGCAACGTTTTTGTTAGGGTCAAAAGTATACCTACTCCATCCGTCTCCCTCCCCCTGAGTAGTGCTTACCATGTGATCTCAGTAAATTACAGAGGACAGGGGCAGGGGATACATTGTAATCAATGTGCAGTGAGGTGTGAATGACATTTATGTAACATACATTGTATGTCATTGTGATTTGCAGATGACCTTCCTGCCTCTGGTGTCCAGCGCAATGTCAGATCTGAAACTGAGGAGGGCCTGTGTTTCTCACTTACTTAGTTCTAGAACAGCATGTAGTGGAACCATCACCTGCAACAGAGTCACACTCGAAATGTATGGAATGACTTGAAAACACTGAGATTTGTTAAGTGGTTGTCCAAGATTCTGGTTTAGGGAACTTTGGTATAGTTACTCCTAAGGGTCATTATTTGGGGGTGGCTTGGTTGTTCCAGCTTTCTTGGGAGAATTACCCAAGATTTTGTTCTTCATTCACATTTTTTGTTCAAGGCAGAATCCATAGTTCAAATAATTGAAAATGACTCAATAAGATGTTCTTTTTCTTCCGTTTTTTTTCAATATGGATCAAAGACCATTTATCTGCGAGGTATGATGGACTGAGCAAGTAGGTAACAGGACCAAAATCCACAGACAACGTTTGGAACAAGATGAGTTCCCAAGACATCAGGTAGCCCCACTAGCCCCCAACACGTAAGAGGGGGTGATCTGAACCACGGGAAGCTACAAGGCCGGTGTGGCATCAGCATGTGAGGTGGGAGAGGGGAATAAAGCACCCCACAGACCTGAAGACCGGGGGGGGGGGGGGGAGTGGTAAAAGCATCAGATCAGGTTGCCCCAGGAAACTGGACAGAACAACTGAAGACGTCCCAGGGTGAGACTCTGAGGCCCCGAGCCAGCCTTCTTTCCAGACCACATGCCTCTCGCCTCTTGGAGGGGAGCCTCCCAGGAAGGAATAGGAATCCCACAGAATGAACCGGAGAAATGCAGGAGAGAGAAAGGGCAGACCCAAGTGGAGAAGGAGACTTCGGAGGGTTCCCATGTTTTAGCACACGGACGAAGACAACAGAGGAGTCTGCATGTTTGAATCCCCCAGGTTCCCGTGTGAAACTGTCCCCAGTGTGATGCTGCCAGGAGCCAGGTGCTTGGGGAGGGATCAGAGCACACGGAGGAGTCCACGTGATGGGATTAGTGCCCTGTACAGAGGCCCAGAGCAGGCATGGGGGCAGTCTAATCCCAGAGACTCAGGAGGCTGAGGCAGGAGGATCACAACTTTGAGGCCAGCCTCAGCAACTCAGACCCTGCTTCAAAATAAAAAATGAAAAAAGTTGGGGATGCAGCTCAGCGTGGAGTGTTTGCCTACTATGCACAAAGCCTTAGATTCAAACCCCAGGACCACAAAAAATAAAATAAAATAAGCCCCAGAGAGTTCCTTTGAAACCTTTGCCAAGAAGGCATGGCAAGAGAGTTTATGGAAGTCCTTGGGTGAAGGCTTCAAGCCCCAGCGGTCCCAACAGTCCAGGCTCAACCAGCCATCCCAGTATGCCCATCCAAGAGCTGAGAAGTGGGGAAGGGCGGGAGAGGAGATGCACACTGTGGCCACACTGAGGAGGACAGGTGACCAGAGATCTGTCCTCAAGGGACTGACAGAAACTTTGAAGTTTCATAGAAAAGGGAGCAAAGGCCATGGCGGGGGCTTGCACAGCAAGGCTGCATAACTGGCAGAGCGGGGCGTGCTGGCCAGGCAGGGTCCGGTGGTCTCCGCCTGAGCATCGATTCTGGGCAGCTCTGGGAAGGTCAGCACCCCTCAAGGAGCAATTGTTCCATCATGAGATGATTGCCGCTGCCTGAGGCGACCGTCTGAGCGAGGAGTGGCCTGTTCTGCAGGCCCTCGGTCACTTCAGCCTTCTTTCAGTCCCTGGTCATGAAGATGCTTATCAGTCAGGCCTGGAACGCACAGTAACGGCAGAAGAAAGTGGTTCAAAAGGCAAGTAAAAGTTCAAGAGGCAAATGGAATCAGAGAAGGTCGAAATGAAGTTGGTGAGGTCAGCACCCGGGTCCTCCTTCATGAGGCACCATCTGTATACCAGAAATCAGGCCTCACCAGACCCTGAATCTGCGGGCACCTTGGTCTTGGACTTGCAGCCAGAAGAACTGTGAGAGGTAAGTTTTCATTGTTCATAAGCCACCCTTCTGTGGCATCTCGATATAGGAGTCCAAAAAGACTACGTCAAGTGAAGTTGCCCAAGCGCTCCTAAACTCTGCCTCCTTCTAGATGTTCAGATGAAAGAGCACTAGGGAGAATTAAGATCAATCACATGCAAAGCCATTACCAGGAAAACGTTGAGAATAGCAACCCCACCACGAAAGCATGCCACAGAGACGGGCCCACAGGACAGACCCAAGCTGTGGTGCTGGGGATGGAGCCCAGGGCCTGGTGCCTGCGAGCAGCACGCGCTCTACCCCTGAACCTCGCCTCCCATCCCCAGCCTGTTACTTCAGAACAAGCTGAAAGCATCAAGAGAACGACAGAGGATCTGAAAGAACAACATAAATCAGATTTAGAAATGAAGTGGCACCTGAGAAAAGAATTAGAAATAAAAGGAAACAATTTAAGAGATAGAAACTATCAGCGCTGGCCCCCAACCAGGGGGCTCGGAGTGTGGTGGGGACAGTGTATCAGCCAAGCCAGGGTCTGAGGTGGGACCGCAGGGTGGCCAGTCTGCTCCCGAGGGTTCGGAGGAAGTCTGCTCCCCAGAGTGAACCAAAGCAGCCATTCAGCACCCGCAAATTGAGTCCCCAAAGCTGAGAAGAGCAAGCAGCTCCAGCACTGGAAACGCAGTCCAAAGTCTGATAGGAGCCTGGCTGACCCGGGGGACAGGGCACAGCAGGCCACATCGGGAGCTCGGAGTCGGTTCCTTCACACCTAGCAGTGCCTGGACGGGCGGCTGGCCAGGTCCACTCTCCTCCCCCAGCACATGGGGGTGGAGGCTCCCAGAGAGAGCGGGACATCAGGGCTGCCTGCCAAGAAGGGAGGGAAATCTGTAGTGAAACTGCACGCAGACTCCCCTAACCAGTGCACCACTTTGGGTCAGGATTGAGGATAAACAAACGGCATGGTAACTGAAACCCCAGGAAGGAAAGGCCGTACTTCAAAGACCTGAGCGCCAACAATAGTGGGCTGCTGGCGATCATTAGTACCAAGTCCTTTCTTAAAATGATGGATTCGTTTAAGATTTGTTCGGAAGTAACTGCAATGACTGGGGCCCAGAGTCTCCTCTCAAGGTGGTGTTAGAGACTGGCAATAACAGCGAGTTCAAACTGACACCAAGGCAGTCAACTGACCCAGGAGGAATCGTAAAAAGAAACTAACTCACTAAAAGTCCCTTGCAAGCTACACTGAGATTCCATCAACTCTAGTCAGAATGGCGATCATCAAGAATACAATAGGTGTTGGCGAGGATGTGGGGAAAAGGGTGGCTCATACACTGCTGGTGGGGCTGCGAATTGGTGCAGCCACTCTGGAAAGCAGTGTGGAGATTCCTTAGAAAACTTGGAATGGACCCACCATTTGGCCCAGCTATCCCACTCCATGGCCTATACCAAAGGACTTAAAATCAGCATACTACAGAGATGCAGCCACATCAATGTTCATTGCTGCTCAATTCATAATAGTCAGACTATGGAACCAACCTAGGTGCAGTTCCGATGACTGAATAAAGAAAATGTGGTATATTTACACAATTGGAATACTACTCGTCCATAAAATTATGGAATTTGCTGGTAAATGGATGGAGGCAAAGACTAGCATGCTAAGTGAAATAAGCCAATCCCAAAAATGTGAAATGTGAATGCTAACACACAATAAGGGAGGGAGGGAAGAATAGAAGTTCATTGGATTAGACAAAGGGTAAGGAAAGGAAGGAAGGGAAGGAAGAGGGAAGGGAATAGGAAAAACAGTAGGATGAATCAGACATCGCTTTCCTATGTTCGTGTATAAATACACAACCAGCGTAACTCCACACCATGTTCAACTACGAGAATGGGCTCCATTTATGTATGATATGTCAAAATATACCCTACTGTCATGTATACCCGAAAAGAACAACCACAAAAGTCCCTTACATAAAAGTGGAAGAGAGAATCATCCCAGCAGATGGGTAAAATTACTAGTAATATCAAAAATCAAGGGAATAAGCCACCCCAAATTGTTCACAGCACAACCAACCCCATGAATACCACAGTAGAGAAAGTGAAAAAAAAAAAAAGAGAAACAGAAAAAAGAATTTATAAAGCCAACAATTAAAATGCTTAATGAACTAAATAACAAATTCTGGAAATGAAAGTCTCAAATCAAATTAAAATTCAACTGAAAACACCACCAATAGATAAGACCAAGTTGAAGACAGATTCTCAGGCTTCCAAGTAGGTAATCTTGAAAATAAAATGAACAGTAAAGCAAAGATATTAGAAAAACATGACCAGAATATTCTAGAAATCTGGGATAACATCAAGAGACCAAATCTAAGAATCATTGGTAAACATGAAGGAACCAAAATACAAACTAAAGGAATACACAAACTTCTTACTGAAACTGTGGGAAGCCGTCCTCATCTAGCAGAATCGGACCAGGTTGAGCCTCAGGACGCAGAGGTCTGACTTTCTAAAACTGGCAGACACAGAGGTCTGTCCCAGATTGCGGGGGAGTATGTGGCACTGTGGGAGTGCTGTCCCTGAGCACAATGGCTCCCCTAACTCCACCCCTTCCTGCTCATTACAGAAGAAGCCCCTCCCGTTCAGGGCCCCTTTATCTGTATGACCTACTCCATGTTGTTAGAGGCCAGATCTGGTGTGGTCCAACCCGTCACACCCTCTCATTTAAAAGGAGTATTGGCTCTTGTGTGTTTATCGGTTAGATCAGTTATTGGGTGATTGATTGATTTGTAACCAACATCGTCCTCTGGCAGTTAACCCTTTTCTCATCCATGCGGGACAGAGCAGAAACCCCCAATGAAACAATATCAAATTCCAGTATAAGAGGCATTTAGAACATCAAATAGGTAAGATCTAAAAAAGACCCTCTCCGGGTGTAGGGCAGCCATGGCTGCAGAGAGGCTCCCTTGCCCGCCCCCTTGAGCTGTTTCAGAGCATGGCCAAGGTCTACTCTGATGCAGCCTGTGCACTCGAGGTCACAAACGTCTGCCATGAGCATGTACCCTCCGATGGAACCTCTTGGCAGTGAACCTTCTCTGTCTGGCCTGCATATGTAGAAGGCCTACGGAAATGGCTTGCAGGTTACATGGGATGGACTTGGGGACGGCCAGGGCTATTGCCACCTCCAAATAAAGAATGACTGCCATCCCACCTGTGCCTCTCAGCTTCTTCCAGTTGCCAGTGTGATGGGCTGACAGATCTGACTCCATGAGAATGTTCTAGGCCAGACTCTAAGGGAAATGACTGAACAGACTCCTTTTTGCTCTGAAACTCCATGTTATGTAGGAAATAAGCTTCTCCCATGGGAACACCCCGCCTCTGTGCCCATCATCAGTCACTTGGTGTGACATGTTTAATAATATACAATGGCAACTCCTATGTACTAAGGAATTGCTCTCTTTTGATTCCTATTGCTCCTAAACAATGTACCATGTGAACAGTAATTATGTGGATATTAGCAACCATTCTTTAGTTTGTACCTAGGTAAGGGTCGTTTTGACCCACTTCCCCCTCTGTCGATGATCTCATGATGTTAATGTGTAATTTTGAATCATAGCAACAGACACTTATGATTGACGTGATTTTTGGTGTAAGAAACCCTACAACCCTGTGGTCGGGGCTGTTCTCCCAATAGCCATTTTTTTGGGGCATTGTGCGAGGCAGTCAGCTGGCCGGCTTAATAAAGACTCTCAAATTTGGGCTTCTCAGTGGTGATCGGTCTGTTCTTAAGTTGCGCCCCATAACAGCCAAAGCCTGTCTCTGCACAGTAAGCAAAGGAAAGACTGGGCTGAAAGTGTGTGGGTCCATCCTGCCTCCGCCTCTAGTCCAGACCCCAGCCCTCTATAAACATTGACACCCACCCCAGTGGGTGGCTGTCTGTCCCTCAGCAGATAGCCCACACCCTCCCTGGAATGCACATTTCTGGATTTACTCCAAACTCTTTTTTTTTGAGACTCTCCTCAGCAACTTAGTAAGGCCCTAATCAACTTAGTAAGACCCCGTCGCACAATGAAAAATAAAAAGGGCAGGGGGTGTGGCTCCGTGGTGAAGTGCTCCTGGGTTCAATCCAAGCACTCCCCCACAAAAAAGAGCCTGCTGGTCGTGAGTCAGGTTCCCCTTTCCTCTGGGGACTCCTCAGACACTTCCTCCCACGGAACATGACTTTCCAGTCCCCACTGCACCTTGACAACTTAGGTCACTTTGGCCCGCACTGACGGGCTCTAATTGGAGCCTGTCCTTACAGATTTTAGGTTTAGGGAATTATCTTCATCTCCACCAGTTCTGGATCTGGTGTGTAGAAGGGTCACAAGAGTCCCTCCCTTCAGGGTAACTTGTGTTTGTTTGTCAACACTTCTGCCGTTGCTTGATAAGGAGTCTGAACAGCAAAAGTCACTGCCTCTGGTGTGCAGGGAAAGCAGCCACCGAAAGGGAGGGCTACAAAAGTCTTCAGATCCTGTCAGTTCCGCTTCTCGGCTGGCCCAGCAGCTGCAGATCACCTTGCTGTGGGCCAAAGACACCAGCCTGGGCTGCGGGAAAACTCCTGGAAAGCTCCTAGGCTGTAGAGAAATGGGCAAAAAGGACCTGGCCTCTGTCCACCTATCAGCTCCTTTTGTCCATGGGTGGCTGCTATGGAGGTGGGGCCTTCCAAGAAACTGAGGCAGCGCGAAGACCCGCTCCTCAAACCCCAATTCTTGCAATCAAGTCAGAAAGATTTCAGAGATGCTGCTCAGAGTAATAGGCATGAGTTTCCTGAAGCAATGGGAAAGGGGAAGGGACCCTCTCAAGGGAGAGAGTGGGTCCTCTCAGAGTGGAGAGGGACAGTGTGCCTCCTCCGCACTCCAGTTTTTTTGGGGTCCCAGAGAAGTTTCCAGAGTTGAAGAGGCCCACCTCTTAGCTTTTGACTGACAGCAAGATGACATCACACTGTTAAGTCCTCACTGCCATGACAACTCTTGGTCACGTTGGCTCATGCTGACCCATTCTGGTTGGATTCTTAACGTCCTTGCTTACAGGTGTTATGATTAGGAGAAACTATCCTTATCTCCCAGAGTTTCAGGATCTGGTCGCAAAATTCTCCTGGGTTCTTCCCATCAACATTATCTTGGGTCTGCATTTCTCCTGCAGTTAAGAGGTAGTTTCCTGAGGAATGTGATGTGGTCTGTCCAGGCAGGCCGGGAAGGACTGCAAATTGCTTCTTGGAAAAGAAAACTTTATTATTCACCTGCCCTCCTCCTCCCACCATCCTCATCTGTCTGTCCCCTAACAGATGGAGGCTGCCAGCCAAAGAGATGTAGCAATGGCTTGCAACACTGCTAGATTAGGACCTGAAGGGGCATCCCCTTTTAAGCTCTGACGGGACACCCATTTGTTCAGGGGACACCCATTAGTAGGCAGAGCAATCTGCGCTGTGACAGTATCCAGCAACGTCATTGCACAGGGAGACTGGCAGGTGCACGACTACATGCAGAAGAGGGAGGCAAAAAGAGCCAAGGCTAAAAGCAGGCAGCCGGAGCAGAGGAAAACCTGCAGCCACGAGTTCTTCACAGAAGCAGCAGCTAAGGACACTGAGCTGAGCACCCGCAGGGCCCTAACTGAGGTCTGGCCAGAAAGGCTGAAGGCGCAGAACTGCTGGGCCACGCCGCAGCTGCACCCGAGCAGCAGGACCGTGCTCCTGCCGAGGTGAGGAGGAGCCACCGTCTGGCCTCAGCACTGGGGACAAAGCCCCTCAGGCCCTGACTGCAAGCTGAGACCAAAGCCACCAGTGGTACCCAGAGGCTCCTGGGCTCCTTCTTACACCAGGCACATTGAAGTTCATGGACACAACACCACAGCTGCGCCAAGCCAGCGAAGGCCCTGTGGGGGTGAGTGAGCAGTAGAGAAGGCTCACTTCTGTAACAGGTTGCCATCTGGGATCCCAGATCAGCCAACAGCCCCCAAACTTGGTGTCAGGTCGGAAGCAGGCTATCTGGAGCCCTAGGGATGACCAGGTGCTTCCTGTCAGACTCTTCTGATGTGGGACTCCCGTCCCCAATGGGCACGCAGCAGCGGGTGGCAGAGCCAAACACGGTGCCTTTGCCTGGATGTGCCAAGAAGACCATCGCCTCGATGCCAGCTTTTCCCGACTGGCCTGCGGGAGGTGGGCACTCCCTCCTGGTCAGGACTCTGTCGTTTGGGGGCCTCCAATTTTGGACTAATCGCTAAAACCTTGTGTGAGGCCTTAAATGGAACAGAAGCGGAGCCTTGCTTGGACCCCAGGCCAAGCTGCCTGTGAGAAGTTAAAACAAACCCTACACAGCCCCTGCCCGGGGCCGGCCTGACCTACAAGAGGAGCTCAGACTCGTGCCTGAGGAACAAGGTCCAGCTCTCATAGCTGCCCCGAAGACACTGGGCGACGCTGCGCCCAGGGGCCTGTTTGTCCACACAATTGACCACCCAGCCAACGGTCTTCAGCACCAGGAAGCTTTTACTCTCAGCCTGAGTGAACCTGGGCACCGGTTCACAGCCAGGCAGGGGACATAGGCAGGAGTGCAGGATGGGCTCAGCCCTCTTCTGACCAGGAGGGAGTGCCCACCTCCCGCAGGCCAGTCGGGAAAAGCTGGCATCGAGGCGATGGTCTTCTTGGCACATCCAGGCAAAGGCACCATGATCGGCTCTGCCACCCGCTGCTGCGTGCCCATTGGGGACGGGAGTCCCACATCAAGAAGAGTCTGACAGGAAGCACCTGGTCATCCTCGGCAGGCCTGGAGCAGATGCAGAAGCGTCTCCTCTGCAGGACTCTCTGCCCAGACAAGGGGCGGGAGTCAGGGTGCAGCCTGGCTGCAGGCCCAGCAGGGTCTTCCTGGGGAGGGGCACACTGCTCCTCTAGTCCCAGTGAGGCCCACCTCCTGGGCATGGAAGGCCTCCCGTGGCTCTGTGAACCTAAGAAGCCTGTGTCAACACCTGGGTGTGGCTTCTCTTCAAAGGATCAGGGAGGGGAAAAAGAGAAGTGGAACAAGGTCCATCTCTGGGAACCCTGTGGTCAGGCCACAGTCTTCAGGAGAAACTGCACCTTCAGCAGAGACCCGCCGAGAAAGGAAAGGCCTTTAAGGAGTATCTTTTAATTTAAAGAAACTTGGGGGTCATTTCAAGGGGTTTGTTTTGTTTTGGGGCTGCTGGGGAATCCAGGGCTCACACATGCTAGGCAAGTGCCCCACAGCCCTACAAGGGTAATTATTCACCCTTATCGACTTTACAGCTATTCATTAATCCATGTTTCGTCTGTAAAGTTTTCTATGTGTTTTTTTTTCATAATTAAAGAAAGGTTTTTATTCCAAAATAGAACAAGGAAGACAGCAACATTAAAGTTGATACATTTTATGAGCACACTACAAAAATGTAGAAAGTTTATTCATTGAAAAATCGAAGGTTCATGAAACAGTATTGCATTTGAAACCTTTTTTTTCTCATTCCAATAATACTGCTGGGGCTGCAGGTGTGGCTTGGTGGTAGCGCGCACGGTCAGCAGGCGCGAGACCTGTTCCATCTTCATGGGGCACACGCATGCCCGCTGCACACACACAAAGACACCACTGCCCATTCTGTCCAACGATCGCCAGGAAATCAGAACTGGATGTAAATTAAGTATTGTTCAAGGCTATGTGTTCAAACCCAGGGCTTTAAACCCTCAGGATGTTGTTTAGCTATCCCAAAGACAACGTGGAGCTGGAGGAAGAGGGTCTGTCACAGGGGCCCAGGAGCTCCTGCGGAGGGCCCTACGCACAGGGCAGGCAGGGCCTTGGCACCTGGACGGAAAAGAACGTCAGCATGCTCCAATCAGAGACGTGACGCTTTGTTTAGGAAAGCAGAGGCACTTTCAGGGAAAATGAGGGCCGCCTCCAGAGTGAGCAGCCCCTCCGTGTGGGAGGTCCAGTATTTATAGAGGGGCCACAATTAGGGGCCGGACCAGAGGTGGAGCCAGGTGGAGTAAAGCAATTCCCCACCAGCTTTTCCAGCACTTGCAGACGGTGCCCGAGTTGCTTTTGTAGGCAAGGGTGTGCCCAGAGTGCAGGCCAAGTGTCAGGGACCAAGAAGTTCTCATTCTGAGAACATTCTGACCTTTACAATAAGCAGCAGCGCCCCTCCCCCCTCTTGGCTGATAATTCTGACAGTATGGCGCCTATGGTGCCGTCCCTGCTTCTCTTCCAGGACTTCACCTTCCCGCCGTTGCGAACCTCACCTTCCCGCCGGCGCGAACTTGCAGCCTATCAGGAGCCCAATAGAAGAACACAGCCAACCAGGCTGCACCTCGTCATACCCCTCATTCCCTGAGCATATAAATACCCCTGTGTGAACAATAAAAATTTGCAGCTTGATCAGAATTCCTGTCTTGCTGTCTCTCCCTGCGTCTCTTGTCCCTTCATTCCTTCTCTCTTAGGTTTGCCGTTCCGCGTTGATGTCCCGCGGGTCGGGACAGCCAAGAGCACGGCTGGGCTGGTCAGGAGTCCACGGTTCATGGGCCTTCTGCATTCCAAGGGCTCGCAGGCGCGTCCTTTGAGACTATCTCTCCTCCCCCTATGTGTATACACTTGTATGTGCATGTGCACGTGTATATATAAGTAGACGTGTATCACCAAATCCCTGTCTCAGGCTTGGACACTTTGTACCTAGTCCTCAGAGGCAGCAGGTGGGGACACAGGAAGGACTGCACCGTGCCTGTGAGCAGGGCACCTAGAGTGGACAGGTTGCGTGCACACTGCACAGGTGGGGGTCTTCAGATGTCCTGGGGGACATGTCTCTACCACCTTGATCCCACACAAAGGTTGAAGACTGGTGATAAGGGAAATGGCCGTTTTCCCTCCTTATTCACATTAACACATTCTTTAAAGTGTGTGTGTGTGTGCACACACATGTGTGCCTGAGTATGTATGTGTGTGCCTATGTGTATGTGCACCTCTGGGTGTGTCCCTGTGCGTGCCTGTGTGTGTATGTTTGCCTGAGTGTGTGTGTGTGTGCGTATGTGTGCCTGTATGTGTGTGCCTGTGTGTGTGTGCCTGTGTGTGTCTGTGCCTGTGTGTGTGTGCCTGTGTATGTATGCCTGTGTGTGTGCTTGTGTGTGTATGTGTGCCTGTGTGTGTGTGTCCCTGTGTGTGCCTGTGTGTGTGTCTGTGCCTGTGTGTGTGTCTGTGCCTGCGTGTGTGTGCCTGTGTATGTATGCCTGTGTGTGTGCTTGTGTGTGTATGTGTGCCTCTGTGTGTGTGTCCCTGTGTGTGCCTGTGTGTGTGTATATGTGCCTGTGTGTCTGTGCCTGTGTGTCTGTGCCTGTGTGTGTGTGTGCCTGTGTGTGTGCTTGTGTGTGTATGTGTGCCTGTGTGTGTATGTGTGCCTGTGTGTGTATGTCCCTGTGTGTGCCTGTGTGTGTGTCTGTGCCTGCATGTGTGTGTCCCTGTGTGTGCCTGTGTGTGTGTCTGTGCCTGCGTGTGTGTGCCTGTGTATGTATGCCTGTGTGTGTGCTTGTGTGTGTATGTATGCCTGTGTATGTGTGCCTGTGTATGTATGCCTGTGTGTGTGCTTGTGTGTATGTGTGCCTGTGTGTGTGTGTGCCTGTGTGTGTGTGTGTGTGTGCCTGTGTGTGTATGTGTGCCTATGTGCCTGTGTGTGTGTGTGCCTATGTGTGTGTGTGTGTGCCTGTGTGTGTATGTGTGCCTGTGTGTGTGTATGTGTGCCTGTGTGTGTGTATGTGTGCCTGTGTGTGTGTGCGCGCCTGTGTGTGTATGTTTGTCTGTGTGTGTGTATGTCTGCCTATGTGTGTATGTGTGCCTATGTGTGTGTGTGTGTGCGTGTGTGTGTGTGTGTGCCTATGTGTGTGTGTGCGTGTGTGTGTGTGTGCCTTTGTGTGTATGTGTGCCTATGTGTGTGTGTGTGTGTGTGTGTGTGTGTGCCTGTGTGTGTGTACTTGGTACTGACGATAGGACCCAGGGGTCTCTACCACTGAGCTACATCCCCAGCCCTTTCTAGTTTTTATTTTGAGACAGGGTTTCACAAAGTTGCCTCTGGTCTCGCTAAATTGCCCAGGCTGGCCTTGAACTCTCCATCCTCTGGCCTCAGCCTATAGAGAAGCTGGGATTCCAAACATGCCCCCACCCCTGGCTGATGGGGTGCATGCCAGTCTTTAATATAGTGCATAATGTGTGTTGGTCCGCTTTGCATCACTGTGACCAGGATACCCAACAAAAACAACGTAGAGGAGGAAAAGTTTATTTGGGCTCGCAGCCTCCGGCGTGCAGTCCATCGATGGCCGACCCCATCACTCAGAGCCCAAGGAGGGACAGGGAATCATGGCAGAAGGGCATGGTGGAGAGAAGCTGCCCACCTCTGGTTGCAGAGACAAAGGGCGGGCCAGGGAAGATGTGCGCTCCAGGGCAGGCCCTCGAGACCCCTCCTCCAGCCACGCCCCACCCGCCCACAATCACCACCCACCTAGGAGGGAGTGATTAGGTCCCAGCCCTCAAGATCTAACCATTTCACCTCCGACTATTCCTGCATTACACAGGAGCGTTCGGGGGACACCTCATGTCCCAACCGAAACACAATGGGACCTTCAACCTGAAGCAAGGCTTCCTGAAACAGCCCCAGGTGGGCCCCACCCGATGCCTTGGAATGGCGACAACTTGTGTGTCTGAATCCAGCCACCGTCCGGTGCAGGTAGTGTGGTGGGCACACGCTTCCACCTGGTGCCGGGTCCCAGTGCTGCCCCTTAGTAGCCAATAGTGCTGGGGAGCAAACTCAGGGCCTCAGGGGCCTCACCCGGCCAGGCCAGCACTGGATCACCGAGCCGCACTCCCAGCCCGTCTCTGCTCTTCGTCTGTGAAACGGGGATGACGGTGTTACCAGAACTGCAGGCTTGCTGACCTCAGGAGATGGAGGCAGGTAGAGGGACAGGGCTACTCAACGCTGGCGCGAGGAGGTGGAGCGGGCTGTTCCCTCTCACCTCTCCATCCTCAGGAGAGGTGATTGGGGGGTGTCCCACCCCTGCTGGCTCCTGCTCGGCTTTGGAGTAAGTTCCTCAATTTCTGTTCTCAGCGTGAGAAATTCAGTGGTGGAAAAACAATTCATCAAGAAATCGGGGAGACTGGGTTATAACCTGAAAGGGGCTCTGGTATCACAGCGAAATCTACTTCACGATACTGCCATGGGTGTTAAACGCTTTGTCACACAGAAGCTTTGGAATCCTCCTGCTATGTAGTAAGTGCCCAGTAAGGACCAGCTACTGTCTTTTATTATGTGGACACCCCTAAGCTGGGGTCCTTCCAAGATGGCTTGGATCCTGTTGTGTCTGCAAGTGTCCACCATCTGAGCTGGCAGGGATTGCCTGCAGAGATGGGCAACACGATGACCACTGCCTGTCAAAAGGCCCCACCCACTGTGACCATGGTCTCTCCTCCTACCTTCTAGAAAGTGCCAGGCACCGATGTCTCCCCAGCGCCCAGACTCCACGAACAGACACGCACATGCACTCGCATGCACACAATGTCTCCCCAGCGCCCAGACTCCATGAACACGCACACACACACACAGGGCACATCCTTTCAGAATAGTCACCAGCCATTACTCTGCTCTGGGACACGTCCCACCACTGTGCTGAGCTGAGAGCGTGAGCGCAGAGCTCAGAGCCAGTCGGTGCGTGAGAGCCGAGCGCGTGCAGGCTGCAGAGTTCATCACGCCGCGGCACGATCACCACGGGGCTGCGCTTAGATCTGAAGATTCCATGGCTACTTTGGGATGCTGAGAGGTCCTGTGAATGTTAAGGTGTATGTTTTTCCCCTGCCGGGGGCTATTGCTATCCAGCGGCTTGTGACTCTTTTTTCAGCTGTTTTCTATAACTCCAGACCCATTTCCCCTCAGGGACCTGGAGCCCTAGGACAGACCAGAGGAATGAGACCCCCTAAGAATTCAGTGCTTAGCCAGCCAGAGGACGTGGCATTTCCCCGTACCAGGGAGGAAGGCCCGGAAGAAGGCAGAGGTTAGACTCACTCATCAGACCAGGGTCTGCTTAGCAGGCCAGGAGGGATACAGTCCAGGAAGGGCTGAGCAGCTCGGGGCTCAAGGTCAGCAGGGGAAGTTGAGACTGCTGCCCAAGGTCATGAGACTCACCACCTCTCCTTCCAGATGCTGCAGACACGACACCATGCTAGGAAAAGACCAGCCGACGCTGCTTCTGGCTTGCTGGTTTTCCAGACCTGAAAATACGCGATTTTGTCTTCCTATCCTCAGCCTCAATTCGGGCATGTACCAACTCCCCTCTACAAATGCCCCCAGCGCCACTTCCCACCTGGGATTGTGGGCCATCTCACCTGGGAGGAGCCACCCTGCTCTGCACTAAGAAGAGGCAGTGACCACGGGTGAGCCTCTGCTCCTGGGTCAGCGCGTGCAGAGGTCTTGCTGGGTTTCCGCTTCCGGCTCCTGTGACTAACTGAAGCTGGTATCACCGATGCATCCTGAAAACGACTGACAGAATAAACTTTGAAGTAAGCTAACACAGTGCTCCCAGTTCATTAAGGTACTTGCTGGTTTCCCAATTACTGTACCTCCTCGGCCACCAGGGAAGGCTTATCAAATTATGAGACCAAAATTATATTCCTCAGTGTGTCAAAGCTCACTCACTTAAGAGTTCTTAAGATCCATGTGTCCACCCCACTGAGAGGATTTCCTCCTCCTCCTGCTCCCCTTCCTCTTCCTCCTCCTTCCTTTATGGTAGAACTGAGGACTGAACCCAGGGGTGCACTGAGCTACAACCGCAGCCTTTTAAAAATTTGCTTAAAATTCTGAGAGAGTCTTGCTAAGTTGCCCAGCGTGGCCTTCAACTTGGATCCTCGGCCTCAGCCTCCTGAGTGACCTGGATTTCAGGGGTGCATCCCCCACTGGGAGAATTTCAAAGACTCACACCCAGCACTCAGTGAGCACTCCTCTAGAGAGGAGAGGGGCCCTGGATCCACCTTCTCCACATCGTGCATGAGCTGTTCCATGTTCCTCTTGGATTTCAAGCTCTCCTTCCTGATGTTCACTCTAAAATAAAGGACCCAGGAGAATCACTGAAAAACAGAAACGATCCTCCTGACCCCACCGGACAGGCCGAGTAAGTCAAGAGATAAGGGGTGGACGAAAAGGGCTAAATGGAGGGAAAGGTGGAGGACCGCCACATCAACATCCATTTCTCTGGAAAGCTGACTAAGAGGATAGGTCCTCACAAGACCCTCGTCACAGCCTCTTACACTAGGGGACACTCACTACTCAGCACACAGGTCCTCGTGAGGCCCCGTCACAGCCTCTTACGGTCGGGGACGCCAGACAGTTCCTTACTTGCCTCTTGCTCGTCTTCCACCTCTTGAGTGCCTCTGTGTACCCAGGCCTGCACTGCAGACCCGTGTCCCTCCACCTAGCCACCCCCCAGCTCAGATTGAGGCCTTCTTGTGCACCTGTCTGAAAAGCACAGATATGTGAGAATCCAGGTCACTGCATCAGGTGCGGAGGCCATCCTCTGTGTCCCAGCTCCCGAGGAGGCTGAGGGAGGAGGATTGCAACGTGAGGGCAGCTTGAGCATCTCCGTGAGGCCCTGAGCAACGTTGCCAGTTATTTTCTTAAAATCAACCTTGAGCAGTTCCGAGGACGTGGCTCAGGGCAGAGTGCCCGCTCAGCCTGAGGCGGCCCTGCGCTCCCTCCCCAGGACAAAACACTAGCAGGAGAGACAGACCCACGTGCAACCTGCCTTCGTGTCTTACTGCTGCTGTAACATTACCAACACAGTACTGGGCTGTTCTTTTAGGTTTTCAGCCCGTGGGTTGAACCCAGGGCAAGTGCTCTATCACCAAGCTACCTTCCAAGCCCTCTTTAGTGCTGGGGCCTGGCTCAACTGCCCAGGTCTTTAACTTACGATCCTCCTGCCTCAGCCTCCTGCACTGCGGGGATCACAGATGAGATGTGATGATCACCTGGCCAAACAGAGTATCTTGAGAAAGCACAGATGTGTCACCCTATAGGGACCAAAGGTCAGAAGCTCGTTTCACTGGGTTAAAATTAAAATGGCTGCCGGCCTCCTTCCCTGGAGGCTCTGGGGGAGGATCTTGCCTTCTCCGGACCCAGAGGCTGCTCACATCCCTGGGCTCATAGCAGTCCTCCATCTTCAGAGCCACCAACGGGTCCCTTCCCAAGGCCCCCGCTGGCCTCCTCCGCTGCCTCCCTCTTCCACCTTTACGGACAGACGTAGTGTCCTCTTTTCCTGTGGACACTGAGTTCCAGTCACTTTTCCAGCACCAATGCGACAATGCCAGCCAGGCGCCCCCCAGTTGCACTCAGTCTGACGTGAACTGCCTGGAGCTATCGCCAGAGTCCACGGGCTCCCCGCCAGGGCCGCAGCTCTGCCCTCACTTCCGCCGCCGTCACCGGGGTCGGCTCCCAGGTCACCTTTGCGTCTGCCTAACGTGCTAGAAAGCCAGGTTCCCACACCCCCACCGCCCCTCCCACTAAGCTCCAATGAGGTAGCTCAGGAAAATCCATCGGCAGGGTTTGTTAGAAAGGCAGACTCCAGCGGCCAGGCCCGGGGCGCTCGGCGGGGTGAGGAGACCCAGTCAGAGCCTCTCGCCATCCAGCAGGCCCTGCCACCCTGGGGGCGGCCATGTGCTGCCAGCCCGTGTGCCCTGGGCCCATCATTCAGGCCCCTAGGGAGGACTCAGCATGCAGGCGTGGCCACTGACTCAGCCTGCAGCACCCGTCCCTTCCCCAGAGGGTGGGAGCTGAAATTTGCAAGTTTCTCACCCAAACGTGGTCTTCCTGGCCACCAGCCCCATCCTAGGGCTATCTAGGGACCCGAGAGTCACCTCATTAGGACAAAGACACCCTACCACCGCGCCTCTCCGGAAGCTTCTAAGGTCTTAGAGTCTGGGCCAGGAACCCGGGACCAAGACCAAAGATCTCTCAAACCACAGCGCCTTCCATTCTGACCACAGCCCTAAGCCTCTCGCCACGTGTGGGAACGTGCTCACGGGCTCTGGGCTTTAGGACTGGGTCCCTCTGGGGCAGCATTCTGCTGACCACAGCGTGTGCCGCAGCGATGGGGGACGCTCGGTGTGCTGAGTGTCTTGGAGCCGGGACCGGAGCAGAAGTAGTGGGCAGGTAGGCCTGTGAGGACTCCGCCAGCTCACGTCGAGCCGCTAACGCGCTGACCTCCAGTGACCCAGGAGATGCACGGGGTTCACCGCTAACGCGCTGACCTCCAGGGACCCAGGAGATGCACGGGGTTCACCGCTAACGCGCTGACCTCCAGTGACCCAGGAGATGCACGGGGTTCACCGCTAACGCGCTGACCTCCAGTGACCCAGGAGATGCACGGGTTCACCGCTAACGCGCTGACCTCCAGGGACCCAGGAGATGCACGGGGTTCACCGCTAACGCGCTGACCTCCAGTGACCCAGGAGATGCACGGGGTTCACCGCTAACGCGCTGACCTCCAGTGACCCAGGAGATGCACGGGTTCACCGCTAACGCGCTGACCTCCAGGGACCCAGGAGATGCACGGGGTTCACCGCTAACGCGCTGACCTCCAGTGACCCAGGAGATGCACGGGGTTCACCGCTAACGCGCTGACCTCCAGTGACCCAGGAGATGCACGGGTTCACCATCAGCGTAACTTTACCCAGACACACGGAGGGAGTCTCACCGCAAGACTGGAATGTCCTCTGCCGCCTAACGCCTCTCCTGTTACTGAGGCAGGAGAAGGGTTAGGGTGGACAGGCGGGAGACTGGGCGCCTCGGTGGGCAGGTCCCTCCGCGGCAGGGCTGAGTCGCTGCCGGTCGGAAGTCGAGCCTCAACAGGGTCAGGCTGGCTCCCCTGCACTGGGGGTGAACCCAGTGATGGGGAGCCGTCTACACTCTGAGATCCCTCTCTTGGGACCCTGTTCCTGGGGGAGCGCTGCTTTCTTTGCATTACGCCAATAAATCCCGTTACTTTGCTCTCACCCTGCGTCCGTGGATTCGATTTCTCAATTCAATCCCGCGCTCTGTGCTGTTGCCATGGAGAAACCTGCGGCGCCTCCTCGCTGCTCCTGCCTACCCTCTCTCTCCCTCTCACCTTGCCCTTGCTCTGACCTGCTGCCAGCAGTGTGGGCACAGAGATGATCTCAGCCGCCCACCTGCATCCCACCCCTGGTTTAAAGATCACTTCTTATCACCCAGCCTCATAAAAGAAGGTTCCAGAGGGTAGTGAGGCTGCAGATGCACCCGCTGCTGGTTGCTAACAGGATTGGCCTTCCATGCTGCCAGCAGAACAGTGGCAAAACTGCTGCCTGGCAGCTTCTGAGCGGTAGGAATTCAGAGGTGGCTCAGCGGGGCCTGTGCGGGGTCTCTCCAGGCTACAGCTGGGCCGTCAGCCAGGGGTCCCCTCTCCAGGGCTGGCTCATCCACAGGGCTGTTGGTAGGTCCACTTCCTCCCTGGTACAGGCCGGATCTGATTCCTTGCCAAGTGGGTCTCTTCACAGGCAGCCTGAACGCCCCCCCAGAACAAGGAAGGCCCAGAACAGGGGAGCCTTGGCCCTCTATGCCCAATCTCAGAGGTGACACCCCGGAACTTATGCTGCGTTCCACTGGTCACACAGCCCCCCACACAGCATGCAAGGGGGTCACCCAGGACATGCACACTGGGGGTGGAGGCATGGAGAGCTGGCTGTCAGAGTGCAGAGCACAGAAAGCAACCCGGGGCTAACTCGGTTCTCTTGTTGGGTACTGTTTATTGAGCACTTACTATATATATACCCTGCCTATACCCAACACCAGTAACTCACAGAACTAGACGAGAAACACTGAGATGAAGCTTACAGTAAACAGGGAAGCTAGGGTTAGGAGGTCCTAGCTAGGGTCACTCACCCAAGGTCACACAGGGCGGACCCCTGGTGCTTCTGGGTTTTCACTAAAATACTGCCCAAGCTTTGGTCCCATTACACACTGCATCTTACTGTAATAGGCCAGGTGCTGACATCTGTAAGAGAGGCCTGGAAACTCCCAGGAGTCTTGGCCGTGGCTGCCGTCACCCTGCCGTGACCAGGCCATGAGCAGGTCCTCTAATGCGCAGCAACACTTTGGGGGGCAGGGTGCTGGCGGTCACATCGAGGGCCTTGCACGTGCCTTGCAGGGCAGGCTCCACCCTGAAATGCACCCCCCGTCTGTCGTGGCGCTTTTAAAGTTTCAGTCGATTTAATTTGTTGTGTCATTTTTCAAAGTCTAGAGTAATGGACGTGGGTCTTGGGCCGTTTGTACCTTCACACAAGAAGCTGAACCTCACGATGCCAGCTTGGCTCCCGGGACAGCAGGAGTCACTTGGAAAGGTAATGCACGAGAACACAGTGAGAGCCTTGAAGAAAGTCTGAACAGCTTCTGAAGACAGAAGAATAATCTCAGTTAGAAGTAATTGAAATATTTTCATAACATTATAAAAGAAAGACAAGAGACTGGTTTGGTTTGGTTTTGATGTTGGTACTAGGGATGGAAACCAGGGATGATTAACCCCTGAGCCACGTCCCCAGCGCTTTTTTATATTTTATTTAGAGACAGGGTCTCGCTGAGTGGCTTAGCACCTTGCTAAGTTGCTGGCTTTGAAGTCACAATCCTCCTGCCTCAGCCTCCAGCACCGCTGGGATTACAGGCGTGCACCACCACACCCGGTGTAAGAGACTGCTGTTTATTCTAACAGAAATGTTCAAATACTAAGTGTCCCCAACACCTGTCAGGACCAGAATCAGAGGCACAGTCCCCGCTTAGTGACGTAGGGAGAAGTGCTAGAACCTCGGGCTGCTCTGAGGGTGGAGGCAGGGGTCCTCACTCCTGGTGATCCATACGCCCGTCCTCCAGTAAACCCTCGGGCTGCTGCAGAGAAGCAGATCTCTCTGCAGACATCTCTGGGGCTTGGGAAATTAGGTCACTGGGTTTCCAGTGGACCTTGGACAAAGCAATTTCCTCAAACCCTGCAAGTAAAAAAGACTCACTGGGCCAGACACATGGAAAATCCACTGTTGTAACCAGGGAAGAGCGAGGCTGCAGCCAGGCCAAGGAAGGGGCAGGCCAGGAGAGATCGTGGTGAATCTAAATCCTCCCGGGGACAGAGCTGAGAGCGCTGGTCCAGGGGCTGGGCCTCCAGCTGGGACCCGGGGACCCCAGGCCTAGAAGCTCAACAGTCCAGACCATGGGATGGGGTGCTACCTGAGTGTGCAGGTGGAGGCCCAGGGGAGGGGCAGGAAGCCAGGGACAGCAGAGCGCTGGGCAGGAGTCCTTCCAGAGGGCAAAGACCCTGAGCACCAGGCCCGAGGGCCAAGGTCTGCAACTCCAGCCAAGGCCTTAGTCCACCCTTGTCCCTGAGGGCCACGAGGCCTCACCAGGCTGGCTGGAGACCGGGTGATTCCAAGAGTAGCAGTGAGCTCCTTCCCCAGGGCAAAGCTGGGAGGGTCGGCCACCCTACCTTGAGAGCACCCTGAAGAGAGCAGCTGTTCTCCACTCAAGCTATTGCCTCAGCTCCTCTGGGGGCAGATAAGGGCACCTTTGGGTGTGAATTTATTTATACATAAGGTGAGTTCTACTTTGCTTTCCTCTGAACCATCCTAAGGCACAGGTGTCACCACTACCAACCACTGGCTGACCAGGAACACTGCAGGTGATCACGCTGCATCTCTCCTCCACCAGGCTGCAACCCCCCTCCATCAGGCTGCAACCCTCCTCCACCAGGTGCAGGTCTCCTCATTCAGGCAGAGAGCAGGACTTCACTGAGTGAAATCCGCCATGTGCCGGCAGGTGGCGCTAGCTGCCCTCTGCTGAGACACCACATCTCTGCCTGGGGATCTGTGGTCAAAATGTCTGCTGCCAGCACAAGCCTAAAATTTCAGCAACTTTTAAATTTTATTCTGAGACAAGTCTCTTGCTAAGTTGCCCAAGCTGGCCTCAAACTTGCGATCCTCCTGCCTCCGCCAACCAAGTCACTGAGATGACAGGCACGCACCACTGCACCACTTGTCTGAAAACACTTTGATTATCTGGTAGCATAATTAGTGAAGGGCTCTTAATGAAGAAACCCTGAGCTTCCCAAAACAAATTAAAATCAAGCCAATTCTGAAGGAGACCTCGGGAGGAGATGCTGATTAAGGATGATGGAGCCTGGTCAGTGTTTGGGCCGCTTTGCTTGTTACCCACAGATGAACAGTGCTTCTCACACCCGAAGCCCTGGGCTCTGTGTATCCTGAGCAAGTAAAAGACCTGAAAGCATTGCAGCTCCGAGCACCCCCTCTGGAGGGTGGGGAGCAGACTGTGGTACCCATGGGATCATCTTTGTAAAGGGGAACAGAAAGCAGGAGCTTTGTTATTGAAGGTTTCTTAGATTCCACCCTTGTAAGTTTCCAAAGAGAGGGGTGTGTAGACTGTCCAGGTCAGCCAGTAATCTTCCACAATGGTGGACCTGCCAGCGCCCCTTCCACCACTCGCCCCATGGATACTTTAACCCTGTGCAGCTGGCTTGTCTGTCACTAAAAGTCTGCTTTGTGTATGTGTGTGTGTGTGGGGGGGTACTAGGAATTGAACCCAGAGCCCCGTGTGTGTTAGGCAAGCACCCTAACACCGAGTTGCGCTCCACCCCTTTTTAAAACATGGCCCCGTGTGTGTTAGGCAAGCACCCTAACACTGAGTTGCACTCCACCCCTTTTTAAAACATGGCCCCGTGTGTGTTAGGCAAGCACCCTAACACTGAGTTGCACTCCACCCCTTTTTAAAACACGTTTGAGGCAGTCTCACTAAGTTGCCGAGGCTGGCCTCAAACTTGTGCTCCTCCTGTCTTGGCCCGCCTGTGTCACAGGGATTACAGGCATGCATCCTCATGCCTGGACACTAAAATTTTACCTTTAAAAAATATTCTTTAACACATAGAGGTTGAGGATTCCTTATTTGAATGCTTGGGACATATTTGATTTTGGACTTTCTTTTAATATGCATATATCAGATACATAATGAAATATTTGGGGAACAGCCACAAGTCTAAAGATGAAATCTGTACACCTCAGGTACACCTGATACACATAACCTGAAGGTAAGTGTAGACACACTTTTCAGTGAGCCTCTTCTGATGTCAAAACAGTGCTTTAAATGTTCCAGATTTTGGCTGTGCATGGTCTGGGATGTAGCTCAGTGGTAGAGTGTTTGTCTAGCACGTGCAAGGCCCTGGGTTCTGTCCCCAGACTTATAGAAGAATGTGGTATGTGTGCATAATGAAGCTTTACTGACCACCAAGAAGATGGGAGCCCTGTCATCAGCAGCCAAATGGAGGGACCTGGAGGACCTTATGCTAAGTGAGGTAGGGCCGCAGAGAGCAGAGACAGTACTAGAAGTTCCTGCTCGTGTCTTGAAGCTAACAAACCTCAATCGTTGAATAGAACAACAATTACCAGGGACCCGGAAGAGGGCAGGGGTGGAAGAGGGTACTTAATGCACACTGTGCGCAGGTATGGAAATACCCTGAACCCCATTGTATGTACTAATGATGTGCTAACAATCAGTAGAGTTAATAAAGCTGGGCGCTGTGTCACACACCTAAAATCCCAGCTACTCAGAGGGCTAAGGCAGCAGGATCCAGAGTTCAAAGCCAGCCTCAGCGAAAGTGAGGACCTGTCTCTAAATAAAATGTATAAATGGGTTGGGGATGTGACTCAGGGGTTGAGTCCCTGGTTCAACCCCTGGTACAAAAAAAAAAAAGTGTCGATAATAAATAAAATCATACTGTGTGATAGTTTTAAAGTCTTTGATATTTCTCTGTCTTCTAGAGACAGTCTATTCCCGCCCCGTGTGGGTGGGCTACGAGTCTACACTCGCTTCAAACAGAGAGAGTTCAGAACATGCGAAGCATGGGCCTCTGGTGACTTGGTGACAGTCAGGCAGCCACGTGGAGAGGCCGCCACTGGAGGAACTGGGGCCTCCTGAGAGCCATTCCAAAAGCTCCTCCCTCAGCCCCAGATGGCCGTGGGTCCGTGACAACACGCTGGCAGCAACCTCAGGAAAGACCCTGAGCGACACCCGAGAAGCTATGTCCTGAGAAACTGTGACATGATGAAGGTCACCAAAGAACGTGGAGATGAGCCGTTGTGAGGAATAGATGATTTTCAAATGAGACCCCACCACAAATACACCAGAATGCAAACATCCGAGTTAGCTGTGTCTAGAACCGTGAGTCTGTGGGGAACGGAAACCAGCCACAATGCTGGTGGTGTGATGGGCACGACCGTCAACCGCGTGGCATGCGCTGCTCAAGATGAGTGTGCACACTGTGACACATGCACGCCAGGGCCTGTTCATGCAGCACTGTGGGCAACAGCCCAGGTCTGCCGGCAGTACAGGGACAGACGAGTTGTGTCACCGTCCCACAACACAGCCCCCAAAATAAATGATAGTTAGCCAGGCACGATGGTGCACACCTGTAACCCCAGATACTCAGGAGGCTGAGGCAGGAGGACTGCAAGTTCAAGGTCAGCCAGAGCAACTCAGAAAGACCCTGTCTCAAAAAAAAAAAAAATTAAAAAGGGCCAGGGACGTAGCTCCAAGCAGAGCATTCCTGGATTCAATATCTCCAGAATTTTTTTTTAAAAAGAATTAACAAACTTTAGCTACATATAAGACCATAGTTGAGTCTCAATAACACAGCCATGGGTCAAAGAAGCAAGACACAAAAGAATGAACACTGGGCCATTCCGTAGTAAGGCGAGAGAGGCCACACCAGTTATTCCAACAGAGTAAAACAGAAACAATGTTCAACTAGACACAACATTAACTAAACGGGGGTGGGGCGGCTCAGTGGTAGGGTGCTCGCCTAGCATGTGCAAGGCCCTGGGGTCCATCCACTGCACCACCAAAAATCATCATCGTCATCATCATTATCTAAATGACTAAAAGAGTCAAAAGAGGTCAGAGAGAAAGCAACTGCACGGCCTATTTGTTCCCAGCACAGTTGGGAATACCAAAATGTAGGAGCTTGGAGGAGCGCCCAGAGCCAGCCACTGGGGCTTGTGCACTAAGGCTGTTTCTTCAAGTGTCAGAAAAATCACACAGGAGACTCCACACCTGGAACGGGAAGGTGTGCACTGTGAGCGTAAAGCAAAACTGGTGGGGGAGCCACGGGGAGGAACGGGACTTAGTGAGAGCAGGCAGCCAGCATAGGGAGTCCCTGGTGCAGGGTATGCAGGGGTGGGCAGATCAGAGGGCAGACTCAGGACAGGAGCCAAAAGCTGGCACAGAGGACGGTCAGGTAAATTCAGGTGCAGGGTGCATGCCTGGAGTTACCTTGGGAACAGGGCTTACCTGGGGGAGGAGAGGGGAAGCAGCTGGCATGGGGGCACACTTCTGGGGTATCAGTAATATGGTGCACCACCCTGTGAGGACACAGAAGTGTGGACAGGCCTTCGGTTAGCACAGGCTTCGGGTTATACAAGGAAGCAGATTTAGGGCAGTGTTCACCCAGGAGGACTTGCGGGAATCTCGCCTCAACTGGGAGAGCCTGTTCTCGAACAATTCCCGGATTCCCTGTTCTCACTCATCTCTCCACCACCCAAGTCCTGGAAAATCTGTCATCTGGTTTCACAATGAAGGCCTCATTATGGAGAGTCCCACATCGTCTGCAGGATAAAGCTTATGCCAAGGAAAGATCTTCTGAGCCCAGCGCTGCTCTTTTGGCCCCCAGAGGCAGGGTCCAGGGCTGAACCTCAGTGCAGGTGAACATGTTACCTGAAGGTCAGCTTCAAAATCGACTGCAATGTCCAGGAGTTAAAGTAGCTCGTCAGGGCTGGGGTTGTGGCTCACTGCCTAGCATGTGCAATTCTCGGTATGGCAGAAAATAAATAAAGGTCCATCGACAACTAAATATATATTTTTAAAAATAGCTCATCACCTGACCCCAGATGACAGCTGAACTTGGGAGCTACTGCATTCTTAGGGGGTTACTCTCAGAGGGAAGGTTAAAGATGAACCGGGTAAGTGTGCACTCTGCAAAGAAAAGAATCATCCTCGTTTTAAATACCCCAGCCGGGCGCTTCCCGCGGAGCCCTTGTTGGGTTGGGTTCGAGGCGGCGGGGCGGCGCTCTCCTGCCCTCGCTGGATCTCAGGCTTGGACCTGCGCAGGGCCTGCTGCCCTGCCCGCCGGCTGCCCGACGGGGCTCTGGCACCGCGCGGGCTGTCTTTAAACCCTCCCGGAAAGTCCCCGCCGCCAGCCTGCGTGCATGGGCGTCCCCGGAACCTCCGAGGCCCGGCCCGGCTCCGCGCCCAGCCTGCCGCAGCTGTGCCTGCCCCTCGGGGCTCCTCCCGCCGCCTTTCCCAGGACTGCCGTGGCCAGGCGCCAGCCTTTGACCGTCCTCTGTCTCGGACCTTGCTTGGGAGCCGCCCTGCCCGCCATCACACCTGTCGTCCCAGCCCAGGGCCGTGCCAGCTGCGGCCTGGACCGTGGTGCTGGGTGCTCCCTCTGGGCAGCCCAGTAGCGAGGCCCCGGGGACCAGTGCCCGGCGGGCGGCTCTGCAGCGCCAGACCTGCACTCGCCAAGGACTCTCCAGCCTCCCCCAGCCAGGGTCCTGCGACGTCAGAGAGCCTGTTTCTTAAGCCCACCGAGGACGGAACCCTAACCAAGCTTTCATCTCTAGCAAGAAGAGCCGGGGTGGAGGGAGACTTATTTTTAGAATGCTTTTTTCGTCTTTTGAGTTTCATGTCATGTGCAAAATTATCATTCACATTATTAACATGAAACCTCGCTTTGTAAACGTGGCGCTGGTTGCACAGATAGGTTCAGCTTGTGGTACTCCAGTGAGTGTTATGTTGAGGGTATTTGTGCTCTTGTGGGCGTACATGGGCTTCAATTTAAAGTCTTCAAAAGTGAACCTGTGGGTGAGGAGCAAGCGAGACCCCCGCTCCTGACAGGGCGGGTGGGGTCAGGCGCCTGTGCTTGGACTGACAGCAGCTCCCCTCCCAGCACCCCTGCCATCCCCCCAGGCCCCATGGCATCCTGGACAGAGGTGCTCAGCACCTTCCTCGGAAGAGGCCCACAATGCCTGCACGGTAACGTTTAGACCTGTTTTACCTTTCTTTTCCCAGTTCTGGGGATTGAACTCAGGACCTTGCACATGCTAGGCAGGCACTCTGCCATTGACCTACACCACCAGTCCTTTAATTTTATTTTTGAGACAGGGCCTCACTAAGTCGCCAGGTGGGCCTTGAACTTGTGATCCTCCTGCCTCAGCCTCCCTAGCAGTCGGGATTGCAGGAGCGCACCTCTGCATCGCCTAACTTGTAGAGTTTGATGGGAATCACCCACAGTGATTCAGCTACTCTGCCCACTCTGCCCAGGACCCCTGCCTTTCAGAGCAAAGGTTCTGTTCCCTGCTTGAAGCACTCCGTGTTGTGCAGCCCTGCAGGAGAGAGTACATGCAGGGAGTCGGGGACCAATGCAGGTCCTGCAGCCGCTCTGCAGACCTGGGGTATCCTGGTGGCATGGGAGCATGATTCACAGGAGGGCAGGGGTCCAAGAACAGAGCCTGGCACATAGTGAGATGCACGTGCTTGTGAATTAACATCATCAAGTGACTGAAGGGGCCTGGACTAACTGTCCCTCTTCTCCTGCCACCCCCAAGCACTGAGAACAGAGTCTCAAACACTAGAAGACAAACATCAAAGCATAGTTTGGTGTGTAAAGTAATATTGATTGCCATCATTTTTACTGCTTATATTCATGAAGCAGCATATAGCTTTGGATGTCATGAGAAGTATTCAAAGATATTTACTTTGTCAGTCTTGCAGATTGAACCCTACAAACTCCAGCCCCTAGCAGAGTGTGCTGATCATCAAATGGATCCTATTTAAAATAAGGATTTTAGCCGGGCACAGTAGCACATGCCTGTAATCCAGTGGCTCAGGAGGCTGAAGCAGGAGGATCACTAGTTCAAGGCCAGCCTCAGCAACTGAGTGAGGCTCTGAGCAACTCAGCGAGATCCTGTCTTTAGATAAAATATAAAAAAGACTGAGGATGTGACACAGTGGTTAAGTGCCCATGGGTTCAATCCCTGGGACCAAAAAGAAAAAGAAAATAAATCTTTCCTTCTCTTAAGTCGATTTTCTCAGGGATTTTGTCACAGTAATATAACTTACTAGCATTAAAAAAGCAAGCAATTCAAATCATGCAATTAGATTTTCCAGGCTTTGGAAGATGCTCTACTGATTCTGAGGCTCCCCTAGGGATCAGGATTCGGGGGAATTGTCATCAGGAATCAAAAACATTGAGAGCAAAAATATCAACCAAGGCAAAGAAATAAGTTAGCTGGTGGCCTTGTCTCCAATCATGAGATGCCAGATCTAAGCCAAGCCTCCCACTCAGGACCAGCTTTCCAACCTCAGGCCCAGATTGAGGTCCTGGAATAAGAAATCCGACCTTTCAGTTGGGTAAAAATGTTTTTAACTCCAGACTCAAGCCCATAACGCAGGGGAAGTTGGGTAAATTGTGCCATGTAGTTGTAGTAGCAGGTTTTAGGGTATCGTGATGTTTGTAGGCTTCAGCTGCCTTTAGGATGTTTGATCGTCAAGGAGAACTGGATTTGCTAGGTGTTTTTTTTTTTTTTTATCTTTTTTTTTTTAATTGTCAATGGACCTTTATTTTATTTATATGAGGTGCTGAGAATCGAACGCAGTGCGTCACACTTGCTAGGCAAGCACTTCGCCACTGAGCCACACCCCAGCCCCTGGATTTGCTAGGTTTTTAAGTCAACCTTCTTAAGCATGCGAGAGCCACTTCAGTACTCAGGGAGATTTTGTCTGTGAAAATTACAAAAGCACCTAGTTATGTATTTGGAATGCTTGAAATAATTAGGCATCACATGCACAATTACAGCTTGAGATGTCTAAGGCAATTCAGTCAAGTTTGGAAATACTATACTCAGGGGAGAATTTAATCTCTCCAATTTCACTAATTGAGCATTGATTTAATACTACAGAAAAGCTAAATCTGTTGCCTTACTAACATGATTGGGGTTTTGAGTAGATTAACAAGATTTATAAGGTGAACACAATGTTTAAGGATAGCAGGTTTTGGGGCTGGAATGTAGCTCAGTGGTAGGACACTTGCTTAGCATGCACAGGCCCTGGTTCAATAACCAGCACCTCAAAAAAATAGAAAAAAGAGAGAGAGAAGGTTAGTTTTTGGTTCTATCATTTGAATTATTGGGTAATGTCAGGTGGCATGTGCCTGTGTCCCAGCCACTCAGAAGGCTGAGGAGGAAGGCTCACTTGGACCCACAAGTTCCAGACCAGCCTGGGCAACAGTGAGACTCCACCTCACAAAACAGAAACAACAGGACAAATGAAATGAGAAACCTGCTCTCAGCACGCCTCTGAGCACACGCCCTCTCCACCAGGCTCGCAGTCGACGTGTTGAGCACAAGTTCAGAAAAGAAAACAGCCCAGTCGCTGAAGCCACCGAGGGTCAGGGCTCGGCTCATCTGAGGACTGTGGGATTTTTCCTGATGAATACAATTTTGGAATATGTACAAATGGGATTTCCAATTGGGCCTTTTTTTCCCTTCTAAAAAGACATTATTAGAAAGTTGTCTGATCGCTGCTTAGAAAAGATGGGTGATCTCAGAGGTGCTGGGGACTCTCAATGACGTATTTGTGCTGCTCTCTATTGAGGTCCGGTACCCCAACTCTCCTCCTTCTGGTTAAGCCGCGTCTCCTGGGAGGAGCCCCAGGCACATGCTTCACCCCCGAGCTGTGGGCTGATACCTGTCCCCCTGCTGCGTAAAGGCCCAGGTGCCAAGCCCTGGTCCCCAGCCTGCGGCATGTCTGCAGGTGGTGAGACCCTGGGGGTGGGGCCCAGGGGAGGAAGTGAGGTCAGTGGTGTGAGTCCTGAGGGAACCTTGGTGTGCCCTTGAAAGGACCTTGTGTGCCCTTGAAAGGACCTGGGTGTGCCCTTGAAAGGACCTTGGTGTGTCCTTGAAGGGGACCTTGGGGTGACCTTGAAGGGGACCTCGGGACCCCTTCCTTCAGTCTCTACTGCCATGATGTGAGGCGCTTGGCCTGCCACTTGCTCCTGGAATGATGCACCGTCTTGCCACGTCCCCTAAAGAAACAGGGACAAGGGACCACTGACGGAGAGCTCCAAACTGTGAGCTGAAATGAATCTTTCCTCTTTTTTTTTTTTTTTGTAGCAGGGATTGAACTCAGGGCACTTGACCCCTAAGCCACACCCGCAGTCCTATTTTGTATTTTATTTAGAGACAGTTACTCTCACTGAGTAGCTTAGAGCCTCACTTTTGCTGAGGCTGGCTTTGAACTGACGATCCTCCTGCCTTAGCCTCCCAAGCCTCTGGAATAACAGGTGTGTGCCACTGCGCCTGGCTTTTCCTCTTTTGGATCGATCATCTCAGGCATTTTGTCATAGCATAGAAAGCTGACTAACACTCACTGCTTCCCAGACTTGCAGATTCCACGTACCAACAGTGTCTCAAAAAGAGATATTTTTAAAAATTTTGTTTGTGTTTAGTTGGCTGCCTCATAGGTTTGACAACCACTTGGATGTCTCAGTGAGAGGCAGAAAAACAAACAAAACAAAACCGTCATCTCTCACCACAAACGATATTTCAACACCAAAATGTAGAAAGGACATTGTTTTGACCAAGACCAATTTTGTACGTGGAATAAACTCAGTTGACGGAGAACCTCAGGGGTCATTGGCGCTGCCCACGTTGGCTTAGTGCCACGGTAGGCAGACCAGTGCCCGGCGGAACTACGGTCCTGAGAGCCGACTGCGGGTAGTGGGTCCTGCCCACTGGTCTACACCACCGCCAGCCCCAGCCCCGGCGCCGGCTGCTCCGCCTCGCACAAGGAAGAGCTCTACTCCCTCCTCCGCTTCCTCCGAAGGAGCCCAGGCTAGCACCGCCTGTCCCGCGTGGGAATGGGTCCCCGTGTGGGAAGGGGACCCGCGTGGGAGGGGTCCCCGCGTGGGAGGGGGTCCCCGCGTGGGAAGGGGGTCCCCGCGTGGGAAGGGGACCTACGTGGGAAGGGGGTCCCGCGTGGGAATGGGTCCCCGCGTGGGAAGGGGACCTACGTGGGAAGGGGGTCCCCGCGTGGAAAGGGGGTCCCTGCGTGGGAAGGGGACCCGCGTGGAAAGGGGTCCCTGGCGCTTTCCCTCTCCGCTCGCACCCCAGCACTCCCCTGCCCTCTGCTCCTCCATGCTGCGGGTGCAAAGCAGGGCCTTGGTCCTGCGGGGCAAGCTCTCCATTCTCTTTAAGACTTCTGTGCCCCTTGATTCGCGAGCCTTTCGGATTAGGATTGGACCAGTGCGAGTTTAGCTTCTGCGGTTGTCAAGGCGACTCACCTTTGGCTCCTCCTTCTCTTCAGGGAGGAGGAGCCTCTTCAGGAAGGAGGAGCCTCTTCAGGGAGGAGGAGCCTCTTCAGGAAGGAGGAGGGGCTTCCTGGGAATGATTCGTTTTCCTGGAAGGGTTTTTTTCTGGCATGGTTTTGCTCCTTCTCTCATCGTTACTAAAAGAATAACCATCTTTCAAAGAAAACGTGAAAAATACTTCCCACTTTAAAAAGGCCTTCTAGGGACTGGGCTGGGCCTCAGTGGTAGAGCGTTCACCTTGCACGCCTGAGGCACCGGGTTCCTCAGCACCACATAAAAATAAATAAAATAAAGGTACTGTGTCCATGCACAACTAAAAATGTTTTTAAAAAATGCCTTCTATGCTGGGCACAGTGACACCCACAGCAGTCTCGACCTCCAGAGGTTGAGGCAGGAGGATGTTTGAGCCCATGAATTTGGGCTTAGCCTGGGCATCATGGCAAGACCCCTCCCAATAAACAAACAAATAGAAACATTTGGAGTATCCCCAGGTCACAAATATTTATCTACTTAGACAAAATTATTATATGGAGATGGAAGATTTTAGACTAGCAGAAAATAAATGGCAAGCATTTGATTACTAAATGGAAGTTATATTAGAGTTTTATAGAAAAACTAGGGATTTTTTAAAAAACATAAGTCCAGTATGCTTCACCTTCCTTTAAAAATTTTGCATTTGTCTATTAACTTATATGCGATCTCTTAAAATTAGAATATTGGTACTATAACTTGGCAAACACTTAAGATACATTTATTCATCCAACAAAATTTTAAAGTACCTACTGTGCCAGCCACAGTGCATTTGGCCCTCCATATCCACATTCATGGATTTAACCAACCGTGGATAGAAATTACCTTTTAAAAGAACTTCAAGTCAAGCCAGGTGTGGTGGTGCACACCTGTAATCCCAGAGACAGGAGGATGGCAAGTTCAAGGCCAGCCTGGGTGGCTTCTCATAATAAAAAGTAAAAAGGACTGAGGCTGTGCTTAGTAGTAGAGCACCGGTGGGTTCAGTTCCCAGTACTGAAAAAAAAAAAAAAAAAGAAAAGAAAAGAAAGAAAGCAAGCAAAGAATTCCAAGCCAAGTGTGGTACAGATCTGTAATCCCAGCTACCTGGGAGGCTGAGGTAGGAGAATCACTTTAGTCCAGGAGTTCAGACTGGGCACCCTAACAAGACTGCGTCTCAAAAAATAAATAAATAATTTTAAATAAAACGAAAACAACAACAACCAAAAACCATAAAGTTCCAAAGAGCAGAACTTGAGTTTGCCATGCTGCGAGCCCATGCTGGCCCCACGTGATGGTGGGATGCGTAGCCCTGTAGGAAGTGTGCGGAGCCATGTGCGGGTTCTGTGCGATACTCCAACGGTTCTCATAAGGAGCCTGAGTTTCCGGGGACTTGGGGATCTGCCGGGCCTCCTGCAACCAACGGCCCGCCCGGGGATTCCAGGGACGGCGGTACTGACAGTCATGAAGCCCATTCCCTTGCTGCGGAAATCCGGGTTCAGCGGGGGAAGCAGAGATGTGGACCGATACACGAGAAATGGTCCCGGGCTTTCAGTTACCTGGACAGGTGTGTTGGAGCTAAGGAAGGAGCACTTCACCCCTCCCACCTGCAGAAAGGGACGAAGCTTGCCTCCTGCGGGACACGCAGGCCGGGTGGGCAGCCAGGCGGAGGAGTCCCAGCCGCGGTCTGTCAGCTCAGCACCACCCTCTGCTCCGCAGCTCGCTGCTGAGGCCAAGGCTCCGACGTGCAGTTCTCCTCTGCCAGCGGCTCCCTGCTAGGCCAGGAGGCAGGGAGCAGAAGAGGGGCCCACCCCGCTGTGCCTGTGGAGGTGAGGCCCCAGCCCCAGCACCCTCTGGACGGTCCCCTCCGCGCCTGCGCCTGCCCAGCCTGTCCTCTGCAGGCTCTGGCTCCAGGCTCCCAGGCACCTCCTCCCAGCCTTGCCTGTTGCCCCAGCCCTCAGGTTGGTGATGGCCTCGGTTTCCTGCCTCCACCTTTTTACCTGATTAACCGATTTCTTGTATTTAATTCTCTGTTGAAATGCTTAGGGCTATTTCTGTTTTCTTGCCTGGTCCACGACTAATGTCAGACTGGTCTTCAAGGAAACAGACTCTCAAAGATTCGATTTTGGAACTAGCTCGGGTGTATCTCTGGCCTGATCTCGGTCTCGAACTCTGCTGGTGGGAGATGGAAAACAGCCTGATCTGGAAATCCCAAATCCAAATGTTCAGAAATTTGAAATTTGAGAATCAACATGATGCTGCTGTAAGTGGAGAATTCCACACGTAGCTGTGTTTATATGTTATTTAAATATTGTATAAAATTGCCTTTAGGCTATGTAAACACAATATGAAACATAAAACGATTTCATGTTTAGACTTGGGTCCCCTCCCCAAGATACCTCATGATGTATTTGCAAATAATTTTCGGTGGGGATTGAACTCAGGGACACTCAGCCACTGAGCCACATCCCTAGCCCTATTTTGTATTTTATTTAGAGACAGGGTCTCACTGAATCGCTTAAAGCCTCACTTTTGCTGAGGCTGGCTTTGAACTGGCCATCCTCCAGTCTCAGTCCCCCAAGCCACTGGGATTATAGGTGTGTGCCACCTTGCAAGGTGTGCAATTTTTTTTTTTAATCCACAATCAGAAAGCGTTCTGGCCCCAAGCATTTCAGAGAAGGGACACTCAGCTGGTACTTGTGACCCGCAGGACCCATTGCTAGTCTTCGTTATCCCTGTGGGTGTACTGAAACATCTGCTGACCTGGCTTGAAGGACCAGGCTACCCTGGACATTGTGGCTGCCAGGAGGTGGGATGGGGTGGCCACTGCTCACTCGGAGAATGCCCAGGAAGCACAGGACTACAGTGCCTCTGGCTGTTTTTGAGCTGGGAATCCAGCAGGCAAGGGCTTGGCCAGAGGGGTGGGAGATTAGGAATCTGTTGCAGATCAGGGTGGGCGGCTTCCTACTGGTTTGAGTGTGTTTGGGAACAGACTCTTCTGAAATCCCAAACACGTTGAATGTGCATTTGTGCTGCTTAATTGTACTAGGCAACTTAAAGCTGACGTAACTACTGCAAGCTCAGACTCGGGCTGCCAGTTACCAGGTACAGCTAAGGATAGAATGGTGAATGCTCTACAGCTTATCTTAGAGATTTGGATTCCTGGAGCTGAAGGAGAGCCGTTCCTCGGCATCTCCTGCCTCGCATCTCCTGCAGGAAGCCTCCCGCCCCTGCCTGAGGCTTCCAGTGCTGTGCTCGCCTGGCTTCTGCAGCCCTGCCCAGGCTTTAGTGGTGCTGACTGAGCGAGTTTCCCCATCCTGAGCAAGGCGGGCCTTGCTGCTGTTTCTAGCTTCACGCAAAGGAGATGTGCAGACTCTTCTGGCTCAAGGGAGGACCCAGCTTTGGCTGGTGATGCCAGCGCCATTCAGTTCCAGGGGCCTCCCTCAGGGGCCACCACGCACACGGTGTTCAACAGAAGAGTGGGAGGAGGCCAGAGGCCCCGGAAGCTTCTGTCCCTGAGAGTCATAGCAAAGGCAGCTCTGCTCCACCCCTCTCTTCCCATCACCCCACGCTCTACCCCCCTGGTCCTCGTGTGGGTTCTTCCACTGCATCTAGGAACCCAATTCATACCGGAGCTGACTAATAAGAGGAAAGCATAAAGTTCTTAAATTTTATATGTACATGGGGACCTTCCCAGGACAGAGATGACCTCTGTGACGGGTGACAGGGCAGATTCCATCTGGGGTCTGCAGTCAACTCTAGGGACGTTACCTAGAGGCCTGGAGGAGAAGATCAGGGCACCTCAGAACTGGTTTATTCCTTTCATTGCAGCCCAAGCACAGTCTCTGGTGAAGCTGCTTCCCAGCTTTCTATGGGGAAAAGGACCTTCATGGCTTGCCGTGTAGACAGGCGGGCCAAGCGGCCTTTTCTGAAGCTATAGTTTCTCAGATGATATCAGCCCGAAATCAACAATAGACCGATTCGGCATATTTTGAGACAGTTCATCCTTATCACCTTCACTCTTGCGTCTTTTCTTTCCCCGCAAAAGCATCCGAGTTCATGCCATTATTCCCCTGGACACACTCCTGTTGGTCAGTGGTTGCCCCCGGGAGGGAAACGGGAGACAGCTGGCTGAGGTGAAGGGCTTTCAGCACCTGCCCTCCTGGGAGAAGCAGCCTTGCAGGGGAGTGACTGCATGTTTAATGTATTTAATTGCACACTTGAATAAGTGCCCTTCAGAGCACGCCGGGAAGGAAGCGAGGCACTCCCAGGATGACCGCTCAGGCGGGGTGCGGCCAGGTCCGGCTCCCGCTGCAGCCATCCGGCCCTTCCTTCAAGGTGCTGACCCTCCAGTGGCCAGTCAACGCCTCACCCATTCCTCGTCCCCATCTAGGTCTACACAGAGATTCCATTCTCCTTTGCCACGTTGTTCTCGAAAGTCCCTGAAGCCTTATCCAGTACCTCTCTTTAGGCTCGTCATCTGGAAAACGGAAGCCTGCCTTCATTCACTCGATTCTGAACTCCTTGCTGGGCACGATGGTGAGCCCCTGAGGTCCCAGCTGCCGGGGAGGCTGAGGCAGGAGGATCATTGGAGACCAGCTTAGGGGCCAGCCCGAGCAGCACTGAGCAAAACCCCGTCTCTCTAAAAATGAATAAATAGACACAATCATCAGGTGCCTACCAGATCTGATAACAAAGAAAACCAAATAATTGCGAGACATGACTACTTCTAGAGTTGGAATAAACTGGGCTGCTGGGACCTAGAGGCCTGGGGCGGGGGCGGGCAGTGTGGGGGCTGGGAAGACCTTGTCTTCGAGGCTCCCAGAGCTGGTGTCCTCGGAGGCTGCCTACCCATCTTGAAACAGGTGGTTTCTGCGTCTTCCACTGAAAATCCGTCCGTAAGCTGGGGTTACCAGGGCCCACCGAGTCCGGTGAGGGAGGCGGCACCCCAGCTCCTCCTCTCCAGACCCGCTGGGTAATGCCATTGCCTACAGCCAGGTCTGAAAACCACTCACAGAGTTTTGTCCGGAGCCAGAATCCTCAGTGTCCAGGACAAAGTCCCCCGACTGAGAAACATGGAAATAGAGAAATAGAGGAAGACAGTCCCTTTGCAGTTTGCCCCAGCTTACACCTGGTTAGTGTAAGCAGGGCTCCCAGGGTTAGAGGGCCCTCACTGTATTCCAGGTGTTTGAGTTTTTGTCTCGTTCCTGTGTTTTCCCAGGCTGGGGAGGGACAGAGGCCTGAAGCATGGTGGGTGAGGGCTCTGTCTTCCTGTACCTCTGCTTCTCTGGGGCCCTGAGCTCCCAAGGACTGGGACCTCGCCTTGGCCCCGGGATGCATACTCACATGCCCCCCGGCCTGGCCCTTGGTGGGCGCAGAACTTGGCAAAGAGTGGACGGGGAGGCGGGAGGCCAGCGCGTCCACGGTGACTGGAGAGCAGCGTGCACTGCACCAGCAGACTGTGTCCTGAAGCCAGCAGGGAATTTCAAGGAGCAGTCATCCCCAGAGCGGAACACTATTGAGGATGCCAGCAGGAGAGCGTCCCAGGGCCTTTGGAAGGGCGCTGGTGACATTTGCGCAGCAGCTGAAGCAGGGCGAGGCCGGGCTGAGGAATGCCCGGTGGTGTCCATGTGAGGGGCGGAGCACTCGGCGGCACTGGCTGCAAACAAAAGGAGAATGGGGGGACCAGAGGGCACGGATCAACGGGACACTGCAGAAGGGGGAGGAGGCCGCGGTGGAGGCGGGTGGATGCAGGGCATGCAGGGAGAGGAGGGGTGGCGGAAGGGAGGGCAGCGGGCAGCAGGGAGGCCCTGAGACAGAGGGAAGCAGGAGACTGGGCTGGGGAGGAGGCTGGTCAGCTTCGGCATGGGCAGTAGACGCAGCGTGAGGCCTGGGGGTGTGAGCAGAGAGCAGCAGGTTGAGAGAAGCCAGAGAAGGGGAGAGAAAGCTGCCCAAGAACAAGCAAACGCACCACCCAGCAGCACTAAGCTCAAGGCAAGGGAAGAGGCCAGCACTTAGTGAGCACCCGCTGTGTGCACGTCCTCGCCACAGTTCCGTCTACTTCTCCAAACGTCCTGTGCAGCCACCATCCACCCAGGATGAGCAGGTGAAGACCATTCGTTGTGTTGGCAGCACCTGGGGAGGGGGTTGGGGTGGGGCAAAGAATCAGGAGCCAGGAGACAGAGTCGGAGACATGCAGGAAGGGCTGCAGCTCACGCAAGACGGGGACAGTGACGTTGAAAGGCAAGGGCCTTTCCCAGGAGCTGGAGTTCCCACCCCACACAGAAGAGCCGGGAGGAGGTGCGGGCGAGGAGGGCACAGCCACCCCCACCGGCCTCGGCTCCTGCACTGCTCGCCCTGCGAGTGCCCATGAGCTTCCAGAGGGTTCCACCGCTAGGGGAGAGAACCAGAGGCTTTGTAGGGCCAGAGGGAAGAAAAAACTTTCTGGGAATGTGTTGGGGGCAGGGAGGGGTTACTGGCCTGCTGGAGGGACCTGAGGGTGACAAAACCTGGGCAGGACATGAGCAGCAGAGGCAGCGGGGTGAGAGCAGGGAGGCTCAGAGTCTAGGAAGAGAGCAGCCTTTGAACTCTTTCTTCTTCTTCTTCTTCTTCTTCTTCTTCTCCTCCTCCTCCTCCTCCTCCTCCTCCTCCTCCTCCTCCTCCTCTTCCTCTTCCTCCTCTTCCTCCTCCTCTTCCCCCTCTTCCTCCTCCTCCTCTTCCTCCTCCTCCTCCTCCTCTTCCTCCTCCTCCTCTTCCTCCTCCTCTTCCCCCTCTTCCTCCTCCTCCTCTTCCTCCTCCTCCTCCTCCTCCTCTTCCTCCTCCTCCTCCTCCTCCTCTTCCTCCTCCTCCTCTTCCTCCTCCTCCTCCTTCTTCTTTTTCTTTTTTTTTTTTTTTTGGTATGTGGGGATGCAGTCCAGGAGGGCCTGCCACTAAGTCACATTCAGTTCTTTGTATTTTATATTTTGAGACAGGGTCAGGCTATTGCTGAGGCTGACCTTGAACTTGCCGTCCTCCTGCCTCAGCCTCCCCTCCCGAGTAGCTGGATCACAGTCGGGAGGCTCTGAGTGCTCCCTTTGAGCCTTCATGTTTGGGAGTTGGTCTAAGTTGTGCATACACTGTGGGATGCCCAGAAACACTTCCTTGATTCAGACCTCGCGTCTCTCCTCCAGACGCGCAGGGTTTACCATGTCACCAACGGCACTACCGGGAAAGAACAGGTGTACTGAAGAGCAGTAAAGGAACTCCCATAAGCTCCAAGATGATCCACTCTGCGTGTTCCATCCTCCTCCAGGTCCTGAGCCGCTGAGAGGGGCCCGGCTCGGTCTGCTGGTAAGTGCTCTGAAATGAGTCTCCACACCCTGTTCCCCTGGGAGTCACAGGGCTCTGTTCTTGAACAAGTGTGACTTTTAGTGCTTTTGGAAGTCTTGAGCCACTGCTGCTGCTGCCGGTCCCCTGCCCTCCCGCAGCGCAGCCCTTTCCAAGGAGAACCTTTGGCAGCGAATGACAAGCCAAGGTCACTGGAGCCTGGAGAGGCAGCCTGATCACATTGGAGCCTCGCTGTTGCCAGTGGTATCTTGCCATGGGGCATGCAGGTCACGCAGGCCGTGACCAGAGGGCAGGGGTCAGGCCCGACGGGGCCCACACTGCCACCCTCTTCCTCCCACGCAGGAAGCACCCACTGCAAGTTTGGTTGCCTTGGGACAGGCTTAGACAGGCTTTTGGAGAAATCTGATCCTATCCTAGCTCTCTGCAAAGCCAGGCGGAAGTACTGTTCACATTCAATAAGTCTGTACTGTGGCTGTTACTTCCATGTGTCTTGCTCAGTTCTCCGTTTGGGACACCAAGGACCTGGACACCCCAACAGTAACACTCCAGAGCTGGAGGGATTTCTCCCCTTGCCAGCTAGTGATTCTGCAGCCGCAGATGGCAGCCAGGTGTCCTGTACGTTTAATTCTGACACTGTCTACCTGGAGGTAGAGTCAGGTCCCATAGGTTGAGGGCTCAGTCCCAAGAGGGCATCCCTCGCCCTTCAGATGCCAGTCGCAAGCCCTGGGTTGTCTGACCTATGCTTCTGACCCACCAGCTGTAAATGAGGCTTCTTAGGACCTTCCTTGGGTTTGACTAGTTTGCTAGAGCAGCTCACAGAACTCAGGGGAAACACCTTGCCAGTTTATTATAGAGGGTATTACAAAGGACACACAGAAAAATGTGGAGGTCATGGTATGGGTGAAGGGACAGGAGCTTCCCTCCCTCTGTGTGCTGCCCTCCAGCAAGCTCCATGTGTTCAGCCATCCAGAAGTGCTCCAACCCTGCCCTTTTGGGGTTTTATGGGCTCTTCTTTGCATAGACATAATTGTAGCAACGACAACCAGGTGAAAATGTGGCTGGACAGAGGGTCTGATCTCAAGCTAACAGGCGGGGGGAGGGAGCTCAGCAATGCCTGACTATTAGGTTCTCATGGCCTTCCTCCAGAGTGGGGCAGGTCCCTCTGGAAGGAGAGGAGTCTATGACCTGCTGTCGGAGAATTCCTTAAAGGCAGGTCAAAGGCAGGGAAAGAGCAGTTTCTATGACCCGCCTTGGGACCAGTTATAAGCCAGGAACTGCGCTTGGAAACCATAACCTACATACTATCACAGGGAAATTGAGAACCTTCCCAGGTTCCGACGCCATGCGTTCACGCTGCAGGACAGGAACGTGCTCACTTCAGCCCCTTTGCTGGGGTTCAGAAGGGCCCCATCCAAGCTGCCACGCTGGAAACCTAGCCCCCAGATCCACGTGAATGATCTGTGGAGGTGGGGCCTCTGGAGGTAAGTAGAAGCAGCTGAGGTCCAGAGGGCAGCCACGTGCTGGCTCCGTGGCTTCCTGAGAGGAGGAAGAGACCTGAGCTGACCAGGTTTGCTGTCCCCAGGCGATGCCCTCTGCCTTGCCATACTCAGCAGGAAGGCCTCCACAGAGGCTGGCACCATGCTCTGGACTCGCCAGCCCGGGAACAGTGAGGCTGGCAACCTCGATTCTCATCAACACCCGGTGTAGGGCCTTCAGTACCAACCACAGAAAGAGGGTCAAGATGCCCTCCTGTTCACGCACTCCCCAGGCTAGCTCGAGAGTGGCCTTGCTCCGCAGCCTGGGGTTGGCATGATTGGCAAGCTCGCCGTGCGGCTGGCAGCGGCCCGAGGTGGGGAGGAGTGAGGCCTGGGTACCGGTGCTCTGCTGACCTTGATACAGCCTCTCCCCATGCCTCTCCGTGTTTGCTCTGAGATTTGGGGAGCAGTGGACTGTATCCCCTTTCTCTTTTGCATTTTTTTCCTGAGTTGCAAAACTAATCAGAATCAGAGCAGAAACATGCCCTCGACTTAAGTAAAACACTTTAATAAGGATACAAAGTAACAAAACTGTATACAAGGTAAAACGGGAGGCCTAGAATTTGGACTACGCGTGGCATTTGTTAAAAACATTAGAGGCCAATTCCGGATTGTTCCTGTAAATAGTCCACAAAAGGTGAGCTCAGTCCTGGAACGCAGCGACTTCAGAACAATGCTCACAAACATACCCAAGTTCTTCTAAATAAGGACAAAGTCGAACTGACTTTGTAGAGGCTATAAACATCAACAGAGCTCTCCAAATGGAAATAAAGGGGCTGTTTTCTGGCCCAGCGTGGTCCAGAAGGACAGTCTCAGGGGAGTAGTAGGACTCAGTACACTTTCAGTGTTCTTAAGGATGTTTTTGGTGTAGAGAAAAGGTTACTTGTAGTTGACTTTTGTCTTAAAAATTAATATTTGATTATTAAGTTTTAGTTCAACATAATTAATATTTTTTTACCAAATTTTAATAATTTTTAAAGTGACTTATTATAATTTGATTATTACAAGTTATAATTTGATTATTTACAAGTTATATTACATTGTTTTTTGGGGGGCATACTGGGATTGAACTCAGGGGCACTTGACCACTGAACCACACCCCCAGCCCTAGTTTGTATTTTATTTAGAGACAGGGTCTCACTGAGTTGCTTAGCGCCTCACTGTTGCTGAGGCTGGCTTTGAACTAGCAATCATCCTGCCTCAGCCTCCTGAGTCACTGGGATTACACGGGTGTGCGCCACCGCACCAGGATGACTTTGCTTTTTGGTGTGATAATTTCTCTTTAAGCCCTCCAGTGAAGCACGTAAACAAAACCTTTCCAATTTTTGAAATAACACTGTTAAATATAAATCCAACGCAAAGATATGGTGAGTCTCCCAGCCTCTTAAACACTTAAACATTGAATTTCATTGAAATGTTCCAGTAAAATTTCAAAGTAAGATCACAAGTTTATGTCATCTCTCCAACCACATACTTTAACTTGAATTACAGAGTTAATTCATAAGAAATCCTGTTCCAGATTGCTCCAACGTCACACAGGTTAATTCCTTAACATAGGGGTATTGGTAATATGAGCTGAGTTCTCTTTAGTATTTCTTTATTAATCCTAGTGCTAAAAGAGGCTCACCCACTGAAGAAATAAGGATGGAACCCAAAGACGGTTTCTCTCCCTCCCTTCCTCTCTTCTTCCCTTCCTTCCTCCCTCCCTCCCTCCCTCCCTTCCTTCCTTCCTTCTTCATTGCTTCCTTCCTTCCTTCCTTCCTTCCTTCTTCATTGCTTCCTTCCTTCCCTTCTTTCTTTCAAGATTCAGTGGGTGTTCTAGCTCACAGCTGTAATCCCAGCTACTCAGGAGGCTGAGGCAGGAGGTTCTCAAGTTTGAGACCAATTTGGGCAACTTAGTGAGACCCTGTCTCAAACACTCAGAAGGACGGGGGATGCCATTCAGTGGTAGAGCACCCCTGGGGTCAGTCCTCACACAAATAAAGATTCAGGGGCTGGTTTGGTTTTGGGTTTTTTCCTTTCCTCAGGGCTTCCCCCTGAAGGTGAGTTTCTGCCCAGGTCTTGGAACTTGACAGCATTCTGGTTGTTCTCACGCACGTCCAACTCTGGCCACAGGGCCGGTCACGGACAGGACGTGCGTCCCTGGTTTCTGACTCTGCAGGCCGACTGCCGAGCCCATTCCAGTGACGCCTGTTGCTCTGCTGTCCGCTGTCATCCTGCTCCTCTTGCTCCTTGCGTGGTGCTTCCTCCTGTCCAGTCCGACTGCCGAGTCCACCCGGGGACCTCGGGTGTGGCCTTCAAGGCGCAGGGCTGTTAGTGAACCAGGCAGCGACGGCCCCGCTAAACCTCCCTTCTCCTGCTGTGGCCTCATGGCCATGGCCACACTCACCTGTTGAACAGGGAATGAGTGATGGACAGATCACATGCTCCAGGACACATCCATCCACACACAGATAGGAAATTTGATTGCTCGTCTTCCCCATTCAATTGGGTTCCTCTCCTGGCAGAAGCGGCTAAATGCTGGTACGGATCATGATTACTTTTTTTTTTTTTTTTTGGTACCAGGGATTGAACTCAGAGGCACTTAACCAGTGAACCAAATCCCCAGCCCTTTTTATTTTAGATTTTTATTTTGAAGCAAGGTCTTGCTAAGTCGCATGAGGCCTTGCTAGGCTACTGAGGCTGGTTTTGAACTTGAGATCCTCCTGCCTCCGCCTCCTGAGCCTCTGGGATCACAGGCGTGCACCCCTGCGCCCAGCCCATGATTCCTTTCTGAGACACGAACAAGGAGGGCACACACGTTTCATCTGAATCCCGTGCTCACCCTTGGTGAAGGATCCTCCTGATGAAGGGCTGGCTGCCCTAGAAGCAGAGGAGGACACACACGTAGGCAGGCCCTCCACCACTCGCCGAGCCACAGCCCAGCCCAGAAGTGGAAATTCTTTAAAAAATTCGTTCTTTTTAGATATTCCTGGCAGCAGAGTGCACTCTGACACATCACACATACAGCGGGTTAACTGCCCATTCTTGGGGTTGCACACGGCGTGGAGTTTCACTGTCGTGTGTTCGTATGTGAACATAGGAACGTGCAGCCGACTCACTGCGCTGTGGTTCCCAGCCCCTCCCGACCACCCCGCCCCTGGAGAATTCACTACTTTTTCTGTCAGTTGAATGTCCCTGAAGGGTAAATGTGTGTGTTCCTGTTCTCTTGCTTGCTGTCCCTCTGTCCCTCTGTACACACACGTGCACCCACACCCCTACACTAAAAAGAATTTTAAGTTCAGATCAGGTTTTTTTAAGGTGTAAAATAAAACACTGCCTTAATTAAAATATCACTGATTTTGACAGTTGTCAGAAATCCTATAAATATTTTTTAAAATATCCACTGGTGCATTACAGTTGTGCATAATGGTGGGATTCATCCGGACACAGAGCTAGGGACATTTCAACCCCAGCACCCCCTCCTCCCGCTCCCCACGGCCCTTCCTTTACTCTATCGGTTTTCCTTCTATAGTTTTTAATTGGTGCATTATAGTCATATATAAAATTGGAATGCACTGTGATACCTTTATAATGTACCTCACATAATTTGTAGGAATTCCATTTTAAGGAACTGAATCTGCCTTCGAAAGGCATGTGACCCTGAAGCATTTCATGCACAGAGGCTGGCTGAGGAAATCTGCTCGGTCCTTAAGCATAGGCGCGAGACACAAGCTATTACCAAAGAGGGGACATTTTAAACAAAGAACAGTTTGTGAGCCGATCTGTTCATCTGTCGGGGTGAGGGAAGCTGGCAGGACTGAGCAGGCCCTTCCTGCAGTTACCGAAGCCAGGAGGAGAAAGCATGGACCTCCACACCCCAGCACCAGGCTCGGGAAGCAGGCTTCCTCCTCTGCTGGTCCTGCTGCCTGCACTTCAGAAAGTAGAGGGGTTTCCCTCCCATCAAATGCAGCCCAGCCTCCCTGCATCTTGCCCTCAATTGTTACCCTGTAACTCTGTCCCAACATACAGACATTTCCCAGGGGTAACAAAGATTGTTTTTCCTCTCTTTTCTCTGTAGTAAAATACACCCAAACTGAACGGAATATTTTAACAGTATCTTTTTAGTTTAAGGTCGGGGAGATCACATTGCATGCAAATGAACATAAGCCTTCAATAAGAGAGCCGAGAACCGGTTGCCAGAAAAGAAGGCAGTTTTAAACTACAGGTGGAGCAGAGTCTGTGGTCTGTGGCCACCTCCACCCACTTTCACCTCACAGACGTCTCCCCGCAGGCGGCAGATCCAAGGCTTCAGTTACCTAAGGGGCGGGGCAGGCGTCGTCACTGAAGAGCTCAGTAAAGCACTGGCCGGTAGGGTAGGGCCAGCAAGAAGATAAAGCAAGTGGGAAAGATAAGAGGCTGTGTCTGGGGCAGCATGTGGGAAATCTCTGAACCTGCCTTTTTTTTTTTTTTTTTATTGTATACAAATGGGATACATGTTGTTTCTCTATTTGTACATGGAGTCAAAGCATACCATTTGTGTAATCATACGTTTAAATATGGCAATGATGTTTGATTCATTTTTTTTTCCCTTCCCCCCATCCCTCCCACCCCTCTTTTCCCTCTATACAGTCCTTCTTTCCTTCATTCTTACCACACTCCTTATCCCTAACCCTAAACCTAACCCTAACCCTAATGCTAACCCCTCCCACCCCCCATTATATGTCCTCATCCGCTTACCAGTGAGATCATTCGTCCTTTAGTTTTTTGAGATTGGCTTATCTCACTTAGCATGATATTCTCCAATTTCATCCATTTGCCTGCAAATGCCATAATTTTATCATTCTTCATTGCGGAGTAATATTCCATTGTATATATATGCCACAGTTTCTTTATCCATTCATCAATTGAAGGACATCTAGGTTGGTTCCACAATCTGGCTATTATGAATTGAGCAGCAATGAACATTGATGTGGCTGTATCTCTGTAGTATGCTGATTTTAAGTCCTTTGGGTATAGGCCAAGGAGTGGGATAGCTGGGTCAAATGGTGTTTCCATTCCAAGCTTTCTGAGGAATCTCCATACTGCTTTCCAGAGTGGCTGCACTAATTTGCAACCCCACCAGCAATGTAAGAGTGTACCTTTCTCCCCACATCCTCGCCAACACCTATTGTTGCTTGTGTTCTTGATAATCGCCATTCTAATTGGGGTGAGATGGAATCTTAGGGTAGTTTTGATTTGCATTTCCCTTATTAGTAGAGATGTTGAACATTTTTTCATATATCTGTTGATTGCTTGTACATCTTCTTCTGTGAAGTGTGAACCTGCCTTTCATTTAGCTGTAAACCTAAAACGACTCTAAAAAAGTCTTTGTGACAAAGCGTTTGCTGTGAAAGGACAGGACTGGAGGGCATCCTGCTGAATGGAAGAAGCCAGACGCAGGAGGTCAAGGGTCTTCGTCTTCTCACCTGTGTGGACACCTGACCAAAATCAGGGCAAGAGAAGAGGGGGTGTCCCATGACAACAGAAAGGAGGAGTGGAGCCAGGAGGAGGGGGGAGGGCCAGGGACCGGAAAGGCGGGACTGCAGAAGGAAATGGACCAGCTATTCACACGGTGGGTTCCCCTTGACAGGCATCTGTAAAGCACCAATTAAAGTGAATAAATAAATAGAAGGAAGATCAGCAGAGCAAGGGGATCAGGGTGGGGGAGGGAGGAAAGAGGAAGCCCTGGGGACTACTATGGAGAAAGTTAGATTCCGTGCATGTGCGATGATGTCCGAGTGAACCTACTATTACGTACAGCTATAATGCGTTAATAAAAACATTTAAAAGAAAGGATATTTAGCCATGCCCAATGGCACATTCTTGTAATCCCAGTGATATGGGAGGCTGAAGCAAGAGGACGGCAAGTTTGAGGCTGCCTGGGCAACTTAGTGAGACATTGTCCGAAAATTAAAAATAACTCACTTAATAATTAATTATTAAATGTAGCTCAGTTGGGGCTGAGGCTGTAGCTCAGTGGTCGAGCACTAGCTGAGCATGTGGGAGGCCCTGTGTCCCGTCTTCAGCCTCACATAAATAAATAGAATAAAGGTGTTGTGGGAAAAAATTCTTAAAAAAAAAAGTTCAAAACAAATCCCAAAACAAAACAAAACAAAAAAAAATGTAGCTCAGTGGTAGAGTGCCTCTGGATTCTATTGCCACTACCAAAAACTAAATCAAAAGCAGAAAGGAAGTTGGGGGAGGGGCTGGGCACAAAGCTCAGCCGCCTGCCCAGCACGCATGAGGACCTGGGTTGGATTCCTAAAGTTCTCGGGGGATGAGGGAGATGGGCTGAACTGATGTGGCCCTTCCTCTCCCACGGGGCTCGGCTGCCTGTAGGGGTGGAGGGAATCAGGCAGGGACACTGGAAAGCCAGAGGCGGCCTTAGAGCATGAACCCTGCAGGGTGTCTGGACTCAGAAGCCCTGCCTCCTATGGAGGTGAGAAGCCAAGAGACCTTCCCTGGAGGCAAGGAGGGCCTGGGTGCCTTCCCCTGGGACCTGGTTTCCTCCCACAGGACACCAGCACGGGGAAGGGCGTGACAGCACAGTGAATGCCCAGGCCCCAGGGGCCTCCTGGACCAAACGAGAGACCAGCATGAGCAGGGACCAGGACGGTCAGGCTACTCAGGAGAAGCCACAGGGGCCAAAGCCAAGAAAAGCCAGGCATGGTCCAGTGTAGGACTCAGCCAGGACCAAAGAGCATGGACCCTCTCATGGCCAGGTCCATTTGCACAGACCCACCTAGGGAAAAAGGGACAGTTTGAGGTGGAATTGATTGAATTTTAAACCCAAAATGTCTGAAAAATCACTAATGTGTGAAATGAAGCATTTCCAAAGAGACAATTGCAAGCACCGGAGGGACAACTTCTTCCTCCCCAAAAGAGATAAAGCCCAGGCAGAGGGACCTGCAGGATAAACACTGTGAGGCCCTCAGATGAACAAGCCTTCTGACCTGTCTCTGACCCAGCATTGCTGGTTGGGTAAAAGGCAGAGAGCTGACTCGGTTGTGATCACCCTTGTTCTCTGCCAAAAAGGGTCTTTACGGTTCCTTGTTCTTCAGAACACTCTTTCAAGTAACTCAAATCCGTTCCCAGGCCTAGGTCACTCATCTTTGGCGCAGAAGAATCTGCCTTGCTTTCCTTTAAAGCAGAATTGACATTTTGCAGCAACACAGTTGTGAGTAGTCTGAAAGTAAGAAGGTGCAGTTTTCTGCTATCAGGGAGCAGGTGAGGCAAGAAAGAGGAGTTCAGTTATAGGGAAGTGAAGAGGGTTGTGTGTTGTACAACTGAATGTGCAGGTTGCAAAATATGACCTGCTAGTCTAGCATGCTAATTTCCACTCGGGTCATTATGCATGGAATTGGAAATGTTGGCTGTTGATTTTATAGGTCAGAAGCCTTGCAGGTTAGAGGTGACATCAATTATTGAAGGACAATTTCTTAGTCTCCAGAATCTATGAATGCTGGACTCTGAAAAATCACTGGAAGGCAAAGCCAAGAAGAAAAATTAGTCTGGGCATAGAATTGTGTGAATTCTTAGAAGTTCAGGTTCCATTCAGCAAGAGAGGGAGGGCACCATATTAACCCCTTCCTCAATGGCAAGTAACAACTCAGCAGATTTCCCTGGAGTAGGAAGAAGCATCTCCAGGCTTATAGTGGAAATAAATGAGAAGTGAAGTAACCTGGTGGGGAACCTTTTTTAACAGCTCTGTGGGCTCACAGCTTTGCAAGGACTGCTAGAACTGTTCCTTGCTGTATGTCTGTGTGCAGTGTCGGGTGGCACGCAAATACAGGGCACCTGTTGGCAATCATCCATCTGACTCAATATACGAAAGCTGTAGTGCTGGCTGACTCCAATCATCACATAAATGACCCCTCCTTGCTGGGCCAGGTGGTGGGCAACAGGGCTGGTTCTGATGCTGTGTTCGCAGAGCTCTGGGCTCCCTGCTGCCCCCTGCAAGGTCCAGGCTGGAAGGAGCTCCTTGTGGTCTGTAGTATCAGGGTGCACCAGGTAAACCCCCTTGGTTCCCTGTAGAACATGTAGCTCAGACTTTTGTAACAAAGTACCAGGGCCTGGGAGGTTTAAATCACAGAAATGTGTCTTCTCAAAGTTCTGGGGGCTGGAGAGCAGGATCAGGTGTGGGCAGGGCCGGATTCTCCTAGGGTCTTTCTCCTTGGCTTGCAGATGGCTGTGTCTTCGAATGATCTTTCCTTGTGCATGACACTCCCAGTGTTTTTCTCTCTCTCTTTTCTCTCTCTCTCTTTCTTTCTTTCCTTTCTTTTTCTTTTTGCTGCTTTACCACTGAGCCACATCCCCAGCCCTTTTTATTTATTTTTTTTAATCTTGAGACAGAGTTTTGCTAAGTTGCTTAAGGACTCACTAAATTGTTGAGGCTGGCCTCGAACTTGTGATCCTCCTGCCTCAGCCTCCCCAGTCACTGGGATTGCAGGTGTGCACCATCCTGCCAGGCTCCCAGTGTCTTTCTGTGTGCAAATTCCCGCTTCTTATAAGGACATCAGTCAAATTAGGGTTGGCCCTAACAACCCCAATTTAACTTAATTACCTCTCTAAAGGTTCTACCTCTACCTTCTCCTTCTATCCATTTCTCTAGCTTCCCCAGGTTACCCTGGAATCTGATCTTATTCTCCAGAGCTGACTTGGATGCTGGATGAATTTTTGTTTTGTTTCATGGAGTGCCACCAGACATGCAGATGGACATACAGCAAGGAACAATTCTTGCAATCCTTGCAAAGCCGTGTGCCCCCAGAACTGCCTGATAAGAGGTTCTCACCAGGTGCCTGCACTTCTCATTCTGGGGTATGAACTTCAGCATGTGAATTTTGTGTGTGGGTACAATGCAGCCCGTACCGACTTTCTCCACGTAAAGGGAACACTGGTCAGACATTATCCCGGGCCTGCTTCTAGGGATTTAGATGAGATGAAATAAATAAAAAATTGATTCAGTGTCCAAGTCAGCACTGGAGAATAAGATCAGATTTCAAAGAAACCTGGAGAAGCTAGAAAAATGGATAGAAGAAAACTCTGCCTGACGTTTTGCTCGTCAGGAGACACTGGGGGAGAGGACTCCCAGAATAAACAATAAGGACACGCAGTCCATCCTGATGCCCTGCACTCTCCCACTGCCACCCGGGGCTTCTTGGCCCCTGCCCACAACTGTACATATGGTTTCCTGAGGACCAAACACCTCTGCAGGCTGGGCCCAGCGATGGGTGGAAAGTGGCAGTTAGCAGATGGTTTTCCAGCCAGAGCTCACCACTCTGAGGTTTGCCGGAGGTAATGTGGCTCCCAAGGCCTCTGAAAGGAGCAGATGATGTCCAGGTCATGGTGGTGAAGAAGCCTCATGAAGGCACTAGAGACTAAGGCAGGAGAGGGCTGGGGATATAGCTCAGCTGGTAGAGTGTTTGCCTTGGAAGCACAGGGCCCTGGATTCTAATCCCCAGCACCACCCCCCCCCAAAAAAAAAAAAAAAAGAGAGAGATTTGCATTGTCCATTTGAAAAAGCTGATTTTGCAGTCGAAGGCGACCAGATCTATGAAGTACCTGTTACATGACAAGCAACATGCTGATCTTGGAGGCTACACTGGTGCTAGAATCACCACCAACCTTTTCCGATTTTTGGTGCTGGGGACTGAGTCCAGAGGCTCTACCACTGAGCTACACCCCAAGCCTCTTTTCTTTTCTTCATAAAAATCTTTTTAAAATAACTTTATTTTTTTATGGAATACTTTTATTTTGTTTATTTGTTTTAATGTGGTGCTGAGGATGGAACCCAGTGCCTCACACGTGCTAGGCAAGTGCTCTGTCACTGAGCTACAGCCCCAGCCTCCCTTTTTATTCTCTATTTTGAGGTAGAGCCTTGCTAAGTTGCTCAAGCTGGCCTCGAACTTACGATCCTTCTTCCTCAGGCCTCCCAGTTGCTGAGTAGCAAAACAGTAAGTGCCAGACGCATGTATATTAGCTCACATAATAGTTACAGAGACGGTTTTACCGTTGAGAAAAGGGGGGTTAAAAGGCATTTGTAACTTGCACACAGCAAGGAAGGAGGTACTTCAATTTAGGCAAATCTGACTGCTCTGAGCTTCACCTGGTAAAACGTCACACTATTGTGCCTTAAGATATTTGTCAGTTAGACAAGGAAGTTATTAAGTCTTTTTATGTAGATGTTTAGATATGTTGAGATCCATCATAAAAGTATATCAAAAGATATAAACAAGTTTCCTGATTGGTCACTGTCCAGGGAGGAAGAGGAGAGGTTCAGAAAGGGGGGCTGAGAAGAGGCCAAAGAGAAATTTCACCACTTCCTAACTGTGATCTCTAGTGGAAACTTATAGCCTGTAAAAAAGGGCACGTGGCTGTAATCCCAGTGCCTTGGAAGGCTGAGGCAGGAGGATTGCAAGTTCAAAACCAAACTCAGCAATTTAGCAATGCCCTAAGCAACTTATCAAGACCCTGTCTCAGAACAAAAAATTAAAAAGGATGGGGCTGTAGCTCAGTGGTAAAGCACCTCTGGTTTCAATCCCCAGAACAAAAATAAATAAAATTTAAAAATAAATCATGAAAAGGACTGGGGATATAGCTCAGTGATAGAGCATCCCTGGGTTCAGTCCCCAGCACCGCAACACACACACAAAACCTGCCATGAAGATCAACCACTGAATGCATTTCATTTTAAACTAATCACTTGCACAGGGAGGACGGAGTGGAGCGCACCCTTACTCTCCCAAACTGGCCAGGACAATCCTTGGACTCCTGTTCTAAGCCCTAAGATGAGCAGGCAGTGATCCCTAAACCTGTCCCCAGAGCTGCCTCCCTAACCCCCTGCTGTCTGTGATCTCTGTCCCAGAATAGCACACCTAAATTGTTCCTCCACGGGCGCTTCAACACGGAGTGCTCACGAACAAAACTAGAAGTGTTTACTCCCACCCTTAGGTTAACTACAGAAACAGCCTCCCTTCAGGTGCCTACGCAGCCTCCCTTGTCTTCCCAGGCTCTGGGAAGGGGCACACCAGAACAGTCCCCGTGGGTCAGCAGCTTGGGTAAGAGGGGTGGGCTGGGCGGTTTCGGCGTGGACGCCGCAGTCCCTCTCAGGAAATGCCTGCAGGTCACGTTTTCGCGGAGGACCCGCGGTCGAAAGGGTCATTCCTTCCCAGAGGCTGACCCCGATCACGGTTCGGGTCCCAAGTGCGAGTTTGGACTTTGAGCAGGTCCCGGACGGCGGTGACGGTCGCGGTCGCCGGAGCCTGGCTGCGGCCGGGACGAAAGCCGGCGTGCCTCCCACCCGCCTGCGTGCCACCGCACGGGGACCGGGCCTGGCGCGCCGAGGGCCAGCGCAGGCTGACGTCCCGCGACCTCCGCCAGCCGAAAGTGGTGGGCTGCAAGGTCTGACCCGGTCGCCGCCGCCAGCTGGGGGTCGCCGGGCGCTGCGGGACCGCGCGGCCGGGTCTCGGGCGGGGAGCGCAGGGCTGCGGCAGGGCCAGGGCGGCGGCGCTCGGCGCGCGGGACACGCCCGGGGGCGGGCCGGGGGCGGGGCGGGCCTCTGGCGCGGCTGCCGGGCCGCTGCCGCTCGCAGCCCTTCCTGCGAGCGTGCGGCGGGCGGCGGACAGGGGCGCGGGTTGGCCGGACCGCGAGGAGGGCGTGCGGAGCCGGCGTCCCGCCCTGGACCCCGGAGGCGGGCCGGAGGTGGCGGGCCCGGGCGAGGCGGTGATGAAGCAGGGCAGCGAGGACGCGGCGGCGCCCGCGGGCGGCCCCTGGGAAGAGTGCTTCCAGGCGGCGGTGCAGCTGGCGCTGCGGGCCGGACAGGTGAGCGCGCGCGCGTCCCGCCCGCTCGGGGCCCTTGCGTCCCCGCCGAAGTGCGGAGCGCTGGGACGATGCTCCCGGACACGTCTCCTCGTCCTTCTCCAGCCCAGCAGCTGGAGGCAGCGAGGACCCAGCGAGTGCGTGGGGTGGGCGCGGCCCCTCTCCTTGGCGGTCGTTGGCAAGCTGCCGCGTACTTGACCTTGGCGTTCGGCAGTCAGTCAGCCGGGCTGTGACACCGTAGCTGTCTGTGTTAAAGGACCTTTGAATTGATCCAGTGGCCGGGTCGTGGACGCCCCAGTGTTAAGCCCAGGCGCTTGGCGATCCGGCAGGCTTGGTGCTGGATCGGCCTTCTCCGGGCGTCCCAATCCTAACTTGCTCCGACCCACAAACTGAAAGTGGTTTCGCGCAGTGATTGGCACAGACTCGGCCTTCAGGAGGAACTTGTTGGGCTGCCGGAAGGATGAAAACCGAGTCGTAACAGACTGAAGGAAGCCAGCCACTAGGGCAGAAGACTGGAGCGGAGCCTCTCCCTTTCTCTTTTCCATTTTGTCTGTTCCCTGCGTTTTCTTCCTTTCCTGCAGTCGTGCCTGACACACAGTAGGAGCACGCGGTCAGTGTTGCAGGGAGAGTGAGCATCCGGGCGGGCTAATCGGAGTAGGAAGAAGGCTTGCCCCACGTTTGCTCCTTAAGGTCTGTGCTTGTGCTCTGGAGGACGGAGGAGTGGTGTGGGTAGATCCACCTTCCAAGGAAAAGGCATGTTTATTTTCAGGTCTAACAGTCTGAAAATGCGCTCAAGAATGCTGGAGTTAAAAGGGGTTGTGAAACTTTTTGCTAACCGTCCTATAGGAAAAGGAGGACCCCCCTCCTGCACAGGGGTGCAGTGTGTAGCTTCAGGGCAAACATTCTTGGAAAGCAGATCCACTGTGTTTCTACAAGCCAGAGCTGGCCCGCCTGGGCCCCCTGCCTCCTGGCTTTGCCTCCAGAGCCAGTCTCCTCAGCAGAGTTAGGAACTGCAGGATTCCTTTATAAAACCTTCTTCCTTGAGGCTTGGAGGGAAAGGCAGCCTATGATTCAGACACTGCAGTGTGAAGCCTGGGAGTTGTTACAGGTTTCCATGGTTTTCAAATTTAGATTTTGAAATAGAGAAGTCTTAATTTTTTTTTTTTTTTTTTTTTTTTGATTTAACAAATGTTCATGTAGAGCTAGCAGGCCGCACAGGCTCAGCTCTCACGGCCCCTGGATTTTAACTTCTTTAGAGATCGTTTATGTTTGTGCAGTCTGCCAACCCAACAAAAAAGCTTAAAAAAAAAAAAAAAAAAAAGGAGGGGACCTAAAGATGCTGCCATTGGGAGTCTGGTCAGGAAGCCCTGGACTCTGGGGCTCTCTCTTGGGCATCATGCTGGTGCCACCTGCCTGGCTGGCCGTGGGCGAGAGGATGGCCAGAACAGTCTGGGGCAGACACAAGCCACACAAGGTCATCGTCACCTGTGCAGAGCTGGACGCATGGTTCAGTGACATTCCCGTAGTCATCCGAGTGCTGCTGGTGACAGCAGCCTTTAGCCAGACAGCGCGGGAGGGAGCTGGCGTTGTGCTTGGCAGTTGTTGGGACCCACATGTCCACTCTCACCTGCACCTGACACTCTGCTGCTTTATTATGGGCTGCTTTCTGTTGCTCCTGAGAGTCCAGAGGCCAAGAGGTGGGGGAGCAGAGAGAGGGACCTCCCGAGAGTGAATGTGGCTGCTTCTGGTCAGGCGGACACTGACACACCTGGCACACCTCCTTGGACCCCATCCCGCGGCTTCCCTGTTCCCACCCTCCTCCCTCCCTGGCATCTCGCCACCCTGTCTGCACTGCCCCACCACAGGTTCAAAGAGCAGAGGTCGCTAACCTGAACTCTTATCTTTTGTGTGACCTGTGATATAAGTGAAGTGTCATTATGCTTTTTAATTCCCCGGTAGGGGTGGGGACAGGTTTCTTTAGGCCTGAGGCTTCCACCACTTAAGGGCTCCTCATTCAGGAGATACAAATTTACAAATTCAAAATACAACAGCTGTTTTATTTAGGGTATGAACAGTCACAAGTGGTGGCCTGTGCTTAGAATCCCAGCCACTCTGGAGGGTCGCAAGTTGGAGGCCATCCTCAGCAATTTAGTGAGACCCTCAGCAACTTAGACCCTGTTTCAAATTAAAAAATAAAAGGGACCGGGAATGAAAGTTAGTGGTAAAGTACCCCTGGGTTCAGTCCCCAGCACCCCAAAACAACAACAAAAAACAGCCGTCACAACTGGGCATTTGAAGATTTAACCAGTTCTGCAAATGTCTCAAAACATAAAAATAGCAATTCTTTTGCTGCTTCTCTTTCTTCTATGTTTTTCATCTTTTGGCTTCATATTCTTTGCATCTTTGAACAACAATGATTTTTATAATTTTCTTTTTTTAAAATACTTTGTTTTAGTTGTAGGTAGACACAACACCTTTATTTTATTTTTATGTGGTACTGAGGATCTGACCCAGGGCCTCACGCATGCTAGGCCAGCTCTCTACCACTCAGCCAAAGCCCAGCCCCTTCAATTTTCTTTTGTGGTGCTGGAATGGAACCCAGGCCTTCAGCATGCCAGACAAGCGCTCTGCCACTGAGCTGCACCCCAGCCCTTAGAGTACCTCCTTCCTCCCTTCTTTTCTGCTGGGGATGGACCCAGGGGCACTCTACCCCTGAGCTGTATCCCCAGCTCTTTTTATTTTTTACTTTGAGACAGGGCTTGAGTTGTCATAGTTGGCCTCCAACTTGGGATCCTCCCGTCTCAGCCTCCAGGGTTGTTGGGATTCCAGATGTGCACCTGACTGCCCTTACAGCATTTTCTGTGGACGGAGCAGAAATGTAAACTCAGCCCTTCCTGTAGCATGGCTGATTGAAATTCATCCCCAATAGTTTAGAAAAGTCATCACTGTTAATCATAGGAGTGGTTAGTGTCGCCGTCAAATTGAGAACCTCCTGTCAATTTTCGTGTTGAGTTTATATGCTGGTCGTCAGCCGTGGAAGACTTTTCCACGGACTTGGGCCTGGTCCGTGCAGTGGAAGCCTCGATCCCCCGTCTCCACACTCCAGCATCCCGGCGCAATGGGGCTCACGTGCTCCTCTGGGGTCCTGCGTGCTGGTCAGGTCAGTTGAGTGGAAGGCAGGACAGGCGTTTCTGGAAGCCACTCCTGCACAGGGTGGCCAATGAGCACCTCCAGGTGTGGCCGCAGGCCCACAGGCAGGCCCTGTCCAAGCACAGCTAGCCACCTCCGCCAAAGCCGCCACCATGCCAGCGCCCTCCAGTGCCGGGACGGGGAGGTCACCCTGGAGAGCCCCAAGGTTGGAGCAGCTGTCAGAGTAGCCGACGTGTGCACACCCGCCAAAGCTGCTCCTGTGCCGCCTTCGAGTGCTCTGCGGAGACCCTCCAAGGCAAGCCGGGCCCTCATCACCCGTTTGCTTCGTGTGGATTTATGTCTGCATTTATAACAGCTCAGAACAAAGGAGAAAAACAACACCCGGGACTCTGTCCTCATTGTGCACTTCTCCTGGTGGCCTTCACACCTTAGCAGACTGCATTCCCCAAGGCCCAGCCCCAACGGGGCCCATTGTCCTGATACCCCGAGGGACTTGCTTAACCACTGAGCCACATCCCCAACCCTTTTTTGTATTTTATTTAGAGACAGGGTCTCGCTGAGTTGCTGAGGCTGGTTTTGAACTCGAGATCCTCCTGCCTCAGCCTCCCAAGCTGCTGAGTTTTTTGCCGTCTTTTTTGTGGGGCTGGCTAGAACCCCAGGCTCTACCACCCAGTGACGTTCCTGGCCTGGCTGTTCTTCCTCGTGTCCTGCAGCTGCCTTGCTGTGGGTCCCCACTGCGTCCCACACTAGGGTGGCCACGTGGACGTGATTGCTGGTGGAGCTGGGGATTTCAGTGTATGACATTCCTTTCTTTCTTAAGCAACTTGTATTTTCCTTAAAGTTTAAAAAACATGCATGCATTTTGTTCGCTTGGTTTTCTGCATATGGAAGTGTGTGGTGGGCTGTGGGTCTTCCCACAGAACTTGTGTGTGTGGTGCTGGGGATGCAGGGCACGTGCCTACCACTGAGCTTCGCCCCCGCCCCGGTGGACTTTTAAATCACGCATTGATTGTACAAATGGGTGGGTTTCGTTGTGACCTTCCCACACAACGTGGATCATGCCCTGACCATGACCACCACCCGGGGACCTTCCCCCCCGCCTCCTCCTCGTCCCCAGACCCCTCCTTCCCCAGGAGTCCAGCTTCCAGGCCACCTATATTTTTTGAGAGAACAGGAGACCCTTGTTGCTCCGTGTCTGACTCACTTCCAGTTCTGTCCATTTCCCTGCAAATGCCAGGACTTTACTCTTCCTCAGGGCTGGACAAACGCTCGGTCGTGCGAACGTCCGGTTCTTGCCTCGTCCACTCCTCGGTGGGCGGTGGGCGACTCTGTGCCCCGGCTGTTGGGAACCACACTGCCATAAACATGGCGCAGGTGTCTCTTGTGGCCTGACTTCTTTTCCTGCCAGTGCAAACCCAGGAGTGGATCCTGTGAGCTTTTACTTTTAGTTTTTTGAGTTCTCCGTGCTGCACTAATTTACATCCTAAGTACACAAGTGTCCCGGGCCAGCATTTTTTTATGGTAGCTCTTGTAACTGAAGTGAGATAAATTTTGATCTGCATTTCCCTGGTGGCTAAATATGTCGAGCATTTTTTCATCTATTTATTGGCCATTCATATTTCTTTTGAGGAGTGTCTGTTCAGCTTGTTGGCCCATTTTTTTTATTAAATCTTTTTTATTTTTACAGACTGCATTTTGATTCATTGTACACAAATGGGACACAACTTTTCATTTCTATGGTTGTACATAATGTAGATTCACACCATTCATATAATCATACATATACATAGGGTAACACTGTGTGTCTCATTCTACTATCTTTCCATTCCCCACCCCCTCCCACCCCATTTTCCTCTATACCATCCAAAGTTCCTTCATTCTTCTCTTCCCCCCACAATCCCCCACATTTATAAAGTCTTCCATTTATCAGAGAAAACATTCTGCCTTTGGTTTTTTGGGCTTAGACAATTTCACTTAGCATGACATTTTCCAGCTTCATTCATTTACCAACAAATGCCATAATTTTATTCTTTATGACTGAGTAATATTCCATTGCGTATACATATACTACAGTTTCTTTATCCATTTGTCAATTGAAGGGCATCTAGATTGGTTCCACAATTTAGCTATTGTGAATTGAGCTGCTATGAATATTTATGTGGCTTCATCAATGTGATAGTATGCTGATTTTAAGTCCTTTGGGTATAAACGGAGGAGTGGGATAGCTGGGTCAAAAGGTGGGTCCATTCCAAGCTTTCTGAGGAATCTCCACACTGCTTTCCAGAGTGCCTGCACTAATTTGCAACTCCACCCGCAATGTGTGAGTGTGCCTTTTTCCCCACATCCATGCCAACATTTATTATTGCTTGTGTTCTTGATAATTACCATTCTAATTGGAGTTAGATGAAATCTTAGGGTGGTTTTAATTGGCATTTCTCTAATTACTAGGGATGATGAGCACGTTTTCATATATTTGTCAATCATCTGTATATCTTCTTCTGTGAAGTATCTGCCCATTTCCTTAGTCCATTTATTGATTGGGTTCTTTGTATTTTGGGTGTAAAGTTTTTTAAGTTCTTTATAAACTTTGGAGGTGAGTGCTCTGTCTGAAGTGTGTGTGGAAAAGATTTTCTCCCACTCTGTAGGCTCTCTTTTCACATTATTAATTGTTTCCTATGCTGAGAAAAAACTTTTTAGTTTGAATCTATCCCATTTATTGATTCTTGCTTTTATTTCTTGCATTATGGGGGTCTTGTTAAGGAAGTCTGGTCCTAAGCCAACCTGATGGAGATTCAGGCCTAGAAGTATGGCCATTTCGATAATACTAATTCTGCCTATCCAAGAACATGGGAGATCTTTCCATCTTCTAAGGTCTTCCTCAATTTCTTTCTTTAATGTTCTGTAGTTTTCATTGTAGAGATCTTTCACCTCTTGGGTTAGATTAATTCCCAAGTATTTTTTTTTTTTGAGGCTATTGCAAATGGAGTTGTTTTCCTCATTTCCTTTTCACAAGTTTCATTGCTTATGAATAAAAATGCTTTAGATTTATGTGTGTTGATTTTATATCCTTCTATTTTGCTGAATTCATTTATGAGGTCTAGAAGTTTTCTGGTGGAGTTTCTTGGATCCCCTAAATATAGAATCATGTCATCAGAAATAGTGACAGTTTGAGTTCCTTTTTCTATTTGTATCCCTTTAATTTCTTTAGTCTGTCTAATTGCTCTGGCTAGAGTTTCGAGGACAGTGTTGAATAGAAGTGGTGAAAGAGGACATCCCTGTCTTGTCCCAGTTTTTAAAGGGAATGCTTTCAATTTTTCTCCATTAAGAATGATGTTGGCCATAGGCTTAGCATAAATAGCCTTTACAATGTTGAGGTATGTTCCTACTATCCCTATTTTCTCTAGTGTTTTGAGCATGAAGGGGTGTTGTATTTTGTTGAACACTTTCTCTGCATCAGTTGAAATAATCATATGATTCTTAACCTTAAGTCTGTTGATGTGATGAATTATATTTATTGCTTTTTGGATGTTGAACAAACCTTGCATTCCAGGGATGAACCCCACTTGATCATGGTGCACTATCTTCTTAATATGTTTTTGTATGTGATTTGCCAGGATTTTGTCAAGGATTTTTGCATCTATATTCATCAGAGATACTGGTCTAAAATTTTTTCTCCTTGATGTGTCTTTTCTGGTTTGGGTATGAGGGTGATACTAGCTTCATAGAATGAGTTTGGAAGGGTGGCCTCCTTTTCTATTTCCTGGAATACTTTGGGAAGTATTGGAATGAGTTCTTCTTTGAAGGTCTTGTAGAACTTGGCTGAGAATCCGTCTGGTCCTGGGCTTTTTTTGGTTGGTAGGCTTTTGATGGCTTCTTCTATTTCATTGCTTGATATTGATCTGTTTAAATTGCGTATGTTCTCCTGGTTCAGTTTGGGAGGATCATATGTCTCTAGAAATTGATGTTGATGTCTTTAATATTTTCTATTTTGTTGGAGTATAGATTTTCAAAGTAGCTTCTCGTTGTTATGTATTTCAGTGGTGTCTGTTGTGATATTTCCTTTTTCATCACAAATTTTAGTAATTTGAGTTTTCTCTCCCTTCTTTGTTAGTGTGGCTAATCATTTGTCTATTTTGTTTACTTTTTCAAGGAACCAAATTTTTGTTTTGTCAATTTTTTGAATTGTTTCTTTCGTTTCAATTTCATTGATTTCAGCTCTGATTTTAATTATTTCCTGTCTTCCACTACTTTTGATGTTGTTCTGTTCTTCTTTTTCTAGGGCTTTGAGCTGTAATGTTAGGTCATTTAGTTGTTGACTCTTTATTCTTTCCTTGAATGCACTCCATGCAATGAATTTTCCTCTTAGTACTGCTTTCATAGTGTCCCAGAGATTTTGATATGTTGTATCGTCATTCTCATTGACCTCTAAGAATTTTTTTATCTCCTCCCTGATGTTTTCTGTTATCCATGTTTCATTCAGTAGCATATTATTTAGTGTCCAGGTGTTGGAGTAATTTCTGTTTTTTGTTTTGTTATTGATTTCTAATTTCATTCCATTATGATCTGATAGAACACAAGGTATTATCTCTATTTTTTTGCATTTCCTAAAGGTTGCTTTGTGGCATAACATATGATCTATATATGAGAAGGTTCCATGTGCTACTGAGAAGAAAGTGTATTCGCTTGTTGATGGATGGAATATTCTATATATATCTGTTAAGTCTAGGTTATTGATTGTGTTATTGAGTTCTGTAGTTTCTTTGTTTAGTTTTTGTTTGGAAGATCTATCCAGTTGTGACAGTGGTGTGTTAAAGTCACCCAGAATTATGGTGTTGTGGTCTGTTTGATTCCTGGGATTGAGAAGGATTTGTTTGATGTACACGGATGCACCTTTGTTTGGGACATAAATATTTATGATCATTATGTCTTCCTAATTTATGGTTCCCTTAAGCAGTATGAAATGTCCTTCTTTGTCCCTTCTGACTAACTTTGGTTTGAAGTCCACTTTATCTGAAATAAGGATGGAAACCCCCGCTTTTTTACTGAGTCCGTGTGCGTGGTAGGTTTTTTCCCATCCTTTCACCTTTAGTCTGTGGATGTCTTTTTCTATGAGATGAGTCTCTTAAAGGCGGCATATTGTTGGGTCTTTCTTTTTAATCCATTCTGCCAGTCTATGTCTTTTGATTGATGAGTTTAGGCCATTAACATTAGGGTTATTATTGAGATATGATTTGTATTCCCAGTCATTTGGGCTTGTTTTTGGTTTTTAACTTGATTTGGTTTCTCCTTTGATTGGTTTTTCCTTTAAGGTAGTTCTTCCCTTTGCTGACCTACATTGTTGTTTTTCATTTCCTCATGGAATATTTTGCTGAGAATGTTCTGTAGCACAGGCTTTCTATTTGTAAATTCTTTTAACTTTTGTTTATCATGGAAGGATTTTATTTCATCTTCAAATCTGAAGGTTAGTTTTGCTGGGTATTGGATTCTTGGTTGGCAACCATGTTCTTTCAGAGCTTGAAATATGTTGTTCTAGGCCCTTCTAGCTTTTAGGGTCTGGGTGAGAAATCTGCTGATATCTGTATTGGTTTCCCCCTATAGGTAATCTGATGCTTTTCTCTCACAGCCTTCAAAATCCTATCTTTATTTTGTATGTTAGGCATTTTCATTATAATGTACCTTGGGGTGGGTCTGTTGTGATTTTGTGCATTTGGTGTTCTATAAACCTCTTATATTTGATTTTCCATTTCACTCTTCAGGTTTGGAAAACTTTCTGATATTATTTCATTGAATAGGTTGTTCATTCCTTTGGTTTGTATCCTCAATCCCGATAATTTTTAAATTTGGTCTTTTCATGATGTCCTATAGTTATTGGAGATTCTGTTCATGATATCTTACCATCTTCTCTGTTTGGGCAACTTTATTTTCAAGATTAAATATTTTGTCTTCATTGTCTGAGGTTCTGTCTTCCAAGTGATCTAGTCTGTTGGTGATGCTTTCCATTGAGTTTTTTATTTGGTTTATTGTTTCTTTCATTTCAAGGATTTCTGTTTTTTTTTGTTTTGTTTTGTTTTGTCTTTTTTAGAATCTCTATCTCTTTGTTGAAATGACCTTTTGCTTCCTGCAGTTGCTCTTTCAACTGCTTACTGGAGTGGTCATTCATTGCCTGCATTTGCTCTTATTTCATCCTTTGCTTCATGAATCATTTTAATCATGTATAATCTGAAGTCCTTTTCTGACATTTCATCTAACATACTGTCACTGGATTCTATTAATATAGAATCTGGATTTGTTTGGATCATTTTCTTCCCTGGTTTTTTCATGTCATTCATGTATCTTCCCCTCTAGCAGTGCAGATCTGGGGTATTGCAGGTCCCCCCCTATAGGCTTATAGTGACCCTATAGGTTTCCAAAAACTTTTCTTTGAGGGGGAGATCAATATTAGCAGTGCCCAGTACAGACAATATGCAGCCCTAACCCAAATAGCCCCTATGAAGACGTTAACAATATTGTCATAATAAACAGAATGAATTCAATTATTATCTACAATATAACAAATAGATTTGCAATAAGGTCTGCAGTTTCTAATGGAGGACAAAGAGGATGGGGAGGGGTGTGGGATGTAGCTGTTAATGGAATAAGAAAAGAGTATGTAGAAGTTCTAGTTCGTAGAAGGTGTGAAAGTGTAATCAAAAAAAGTTGGTTGTTAGCATGAGAAAAGGGAGAAAGAGACTCTGAGGAAACAGGTAAACAAAAGGAAAATAGAGCAAGAAAACTAAAGAAATAAAAACTTAAAAATTCAAAAAGGAACAAAAATCTACACTCTAACAGTCATATAGTATTCAAACCTCCCAATCTTCAGTAGCCTGATGCATGAGAGGTACCTGACAATGAGCTTCCAGTCTCCAGCAGGCGTCTCAGGATGGGATTTGCCCCACCTAAAGATGGAAGATACAGCTTCCAGGATTATCCAAGATGGCTGCTCTGACTTCTAAATGTGTTGTCGAATGGGGAGCTGCAGCTTGGGGTGTGGGTGTGGTCAGCTGGGGGTCCTGAAGAGGTGTGCGGTTGGTTGGGCAGGGGTCCTGGAGACCGGGCTTGGTCAGTCCAGCCATGGGTCCTACAGGTCCTGGCTGTGGTCTCAAAATGGCTGCAACCACATGTAACCAAACCTGCAGGTACTGTGACAGTGAACTTCCAGGCAACAGCAGGCAATTGGCGATCCACTGGGGGTCTGCAGTCCGTCTACCGGTTGTTGTCGGACGATCGGTAGGTGGACCTTAGGCGGTAGGTGATGAGTAGATGAAAGGCAGGTGATGGGCAGGTAAGGGGCAGGAAAATGGCGGATGACAGGCGCCAGTCAGTGAGCAAGCTGCACTCTAAAAGTAGTAGACATGCTGGCAGACTGCAGGTGATCGCAGTGGACAAATAGGGTAAACAGCAGGGGATCGATAAGCAGCAAAGACTGCCTCACCAAGAAACAGATACCCTCTGCTTGAAACCTGAGTTACGGAGCCACAACCTCCCTCTAGTCCACCATCTTGGATCCCGAATCCACTGGTCCATTTTTTGACTGAATCTTTTTTTTCCTTTTTGTACTGGGGATTGAGCCAAGGGACACTGTCCCACTGAGCTCCTCTCCCAGCCCCTTTTATATTGAATTTTGAGACACGGCCGCACTAAGTTGCCCAGGCTGGCCTTGAACGTGGGCTCCTCGTGCCTCAGCCTCCCAAGGCCCCAGGACTACCCGTGTGTGCCACCACCAGGCCCAGCTGCTTGTCCCTCTGGGTGTCAGTCATCTGTAGATAATGAGCTGGCAGAGGCCTCCCGCTGTGCTGCCGGTGGAAGCTGCGCAGGAGGCTTCCTTGGACGCAGCCCCTCCCGTCAGTTCCTGCTTTGTTTCTGAGCTGTTGAGTCCCATCCAGATCGTTGCCTGTGCCAGGATCATGAAGCACTTCTGGTTCTCGGCAGATCGCGTCAGCCTGGGTCTCGCCTTGAGGTCCTCGGTCCATCTGGAGTTGACCTCTGTGCAGGCTGAGGGCTCCGCTTTGCCCAGCACTGTCTCACAGAGGCTGTCCGCTCTCCAGGGTGTTCTTGGCGCCCTGTGGAGTCAGTGACTGAAGGCGTGTGGCTCTCTTCTGGGTCTCTGCTCTGTCCCGTGGTCGGCCGTGTGTCTGTCTGTGCCTGTGCCGTGCTGTTTTTGTCACCGACGTGTCTGTGGCTGTTCTGAGGGACGAGGGCTGGAACCCAGGGCTGGCCAGGCACTCCACCGGGAGTTACGTCCCCAGCCCTTTCTCTTTTTTCTTTTTGCTGCGGGGTCCCACTGAATCGCTCCGGCTGGCCTCCAACCTTGCAGTCCTCCTGCCTCAGCCCTCGAGCTGCTGGAATTGCCTGTTTTGAAATCGGGTGTTGTGACGCCTCCAGCATCGCGCCCCTGGTTCAGGATTCCTTTGGCTATTCCAGGTCTTTATGCTTCCAGAGGGATTTGTGGTGGTCTCTCTGAGGAATGCCTTTGGGGCTCGGGTGGGGCTCCGCTGCAGGTGCAGATCACCCACCAGAGTTGCAGCTGCCTCCCTCAGGGCGCTGCTTGAGCCGCCTTGGAGCAGCTGCCACCCGGGTCTGGCTCGGGGGCCCAGAGTGGGCTGCAGGTGAGCATCCCTGGCACTTGCAGCTGGTTCTGGTGGCTGCCCGGGCCAGGCTCCACTGAGTCTGCCATGCAGGTGCCTGGCCATCCATGCATTTGGCTCTTGAGGAACCTTCGGGCCATGTCTGTTTTGGAGTTGAGATGCATCACGTGGCCGTGAACATTCTCGCCAGTCTTTTGATGATGCACATGTGCATCTCGCTGGGGAGCAGAAGGACCGTGCCTCTGTTGGGAAGGGAGGCTTTGCCAAGTAGCTCTTGGGAGCAGTGTCCACGTCCGCTCCTCGCAGAGGAGGGTCACCGCCGGGGCTCCGTGTCCTCCACACTGGCCCCTTCTCCTCCTTAGCCATGCTGACAGATGAGCTGGAGTTTAATTGTGGTTTATTCACCTAGTTATTTACACCTGTGGTGCTGGATGGAACCTAGGGCCTCGTGCATGCTGGCAGGCCAGCACCAGCTGCGTGTGTGACTTTAAATGCTCTTACACAGTTACCAGCCTCTGCGAGCTTGCTTGTTGTTAAATGGGGCACCAAAACAGAGCTTAGAAGTTTACTTATTCACCCGGTGGTGTTTGTCCAGCAGCTCTGGGCTTTGACCTTTGAGTGTGGTGTGAAGTTCAAGGTCGAGTTCTGTGTGGCCCAGAGAGGGCCTGGTTCCTGCCAGAGGCCTGACAGCTCTGCGGGACCAGAGCAGGAAGCCCACGAGGGCAGTGGGCTGGCCTGTGAGAAGGTGGTAAAAAAAAACTTATTTTGGAGGCTGAGAGGACAGTTTGCTCTTGGACTGGATGTAGGTGCCAGAGAACAAGAATCACCTAGGAGACTTCAAAGTTTTGCACCACACTGGACACGGTGGCACATGCCTGTAATCCCAGTGACTCAGGAGGCTGAGTTGGGAGGATAGTAGGGTCAAGGCCAGCCTCAGCAACTTCGTGAGACTCTCAGCAACTGAACAAGACTCCGTCTCACAATAAAGAAGTGCTGGGAAGTAAAAAGTGCTGGGATGTGGCTCAGTGGTGAAATGCCCCAGGTTCAATCCCTAGTTACCCGCAAAACAAACCCTGGGCCCTGAAAACCTGGTTGAATGGCTCTCCGTGTCCCTGAGATGACCACGCTGTGGGCGGGCAAGGCCAGCGTTCTGTTCTGAGCATGGAAGGCATGAGCTGCTGGTGGGTTTCCAAGTGGAGAAGCCGAGCGTGCCCAGCCAGGGGAGAGGCTGAGCCAGGCAGCGTGGAGGCCACTGGCGGGCGGCCTTTGGGCTGTGGTTGTCCCTGTGGGGAAGAGAGTGTCCTGTCCACTGATGGGCTCTGCCACAGCAGGGCCAGGCCCTGCCCTTTTCTTTGGGAGATTCCCAGAGGCCAGGGCATGGGGTCTTCTCGGGCGGGGTCTTCCCCTAAAGAGGCTCCCACCCTCCTGCAGCGCCGACTCAGCTGCTGTGGGAGGAAGCGAGGAGGCAGGGGTGGGCTCCCTGGCCTCCCCCGTCCCTGTGCCTCCTGCCCCCCGTCCCAGGTCCTGCTTAGCCCTACAGGGTGGGGTCAGCCTGCATGAACTACTCTAAAACTTTCTCCACCATCGAAAACAGCAAAGATGGGACCGTGAGGCAGCGGTCCAGGGGAGGGCGTGGACTCCTGCGTCCAGGCAGCCAGGACCTGACCCTGCCCGAGAGGCCACCTGTTGCGTTCCTGGTACAAACACCCGTTGTTTTCCTTATAGAACGCTGTGAGAAAAGTAGCGTCTTTTTATGCCCATTTTGCCAATAAACGCTTCCTGAGAGAAACCGGAAGGAGTGCCTGGCCTCTGTGGTCCTGAGACAGGCCCTTGACAACCCAGATGAAGCTCTACCTAGTGGAGACTGTCCTCGGGGCTGGGAGAGGCCTCGGAGCCGGGCAAGGTCACTGTGCAGGCCCGGCTTCCCAGTCCTAGGACAGAGGGCCGGGTGGCCGGGTGGCTGGGTGACCGGGTGGCCCAGAGGCCCTGGGGCTGGAGGTGGGAGGGAAGGGAGCTGGGCTCAGGCCCGTCCTGCCTGAGGCCTCGTGTTGGGTCTGAGCCTCAGGCTGGCCTGGCGTGCAGTTTCCTCCCTCTGGAAGGCGAGGACATAACTCAGCCAGCGAAGGCAGCGTGACCTTGAGGCCCAGCCATCAGGGGTCGGGTGGCCGTGGGATGAACTGTGATTCGGAGGAGTCCCGGGAACAAGGAACTCTGCGCTTCCGTCATGGCTGGAGGTCGGTTTCACTCTTTCTTCTTGCACTCAGGCTGTGTGACCTTAGCCATCCTGCCAGCCGAGTCTGTGCCTCAGTTTCTCCCCGCTCTTTGGTGCGGTGCTGGGGCTGGATCCCAGGGCCCTGCCTGTGCTGGGCAAGGGCCCTGCCACCGAGCCCCGGCCCCAGCCTGCTTCCTGTCTTGATGGTGAGAGCTGCCGTGCTCCGTGGCATCACGGGATTAAATGAGGTGGTCCACGGGACTCTTGCGGGAATGGCGCCTGGGGTGCGGCACATGCTCCGTCAGGCTGCACTCGGTCCCCAAGGGCGCAGCTGCCAAGGCAGGCCAGACTGGGTCCTGGGCTCTCCCGTGATGGAACGGTGGAGGTAGGTGAGGGGTAGCGCGGTGGAAGTAGGACTGCGGCCAGCGGGACCAGGCGAGGCATGACCCCTGGCTTTGACCCAGGAGGCGGTGATCCCTCTGCTCTGCAGAATTCCTGCTTATTCCCAGGAAGGTCCATCTTTTTGTTCTCTCTGGGTCTTTCATGGATTGGGTGGGACCCACCTAGGGGGCCTGCTTTATTCTACGCACTGAAACGCTGACCTCATCAGAGAACATCTCTGCGGAGGCCCTGGCAATAGTCGTGCTTGACCAGTTATCTGGGCACCCTGTAGCCCAGTCGGGTGGGCACAAAATGAATCGCCACCCCACGCTCACACTCTGAACCCTAAAACACGGGACTCGTCGGGAGGCCCACGCGGAGGGAGCGGGGGTTTCCCAGTCTTGGAGCCCCGCGGCCCTGCCCTTCCGGGGTGCTGGAGCGGGACCTGGACTCCAGGGCACACCTCCTGAGCTGCACAGGTTGCTCTGCACTGACAGTGTGAACCTAGCCTGGGACCAGTAGCACAAGACCAGGATGATGTGAGGGCAAGAAGGGGGCCTCTGTCCGAGCCTGCGGGCCTGGGTGTCTGCAGCTGGAGCAGACGTGGCCTCGCGGGAGTGGGATCCAGGCTTCAGTGACCGCGGGCCCCTGTTTACTGTTGCACATTAACTGAGCGTTGCTCAGAGGGAGAGACGCAGGCCAGGTCTGCGAGGTGCACACTCTTGTTGAGAGCTGAGGGCACCGATGCACCTGCAGCCCACGCTCCCTCCTTGCCGGCAGAGCCAGAAGGTTTTAAACCTCCACGGCCCAGAGGGAGGCGGCTGTGGGCAGGAGCTTCAGCAGGTCATGGCCCAACAACTGGCTGAAGGGCAGGCTGGAGCCCAGATGGGAGACACTGTGCCCTCTTTCCTCAGTGTGCATAAACTCGGGAACGGACCCGTTCCCCACCGACTCGCCCAGCACCCTGTTAACCACGGTGCGTTGTGTGTAGGGTGCTTTGGAGTTTTGCCGGAGTCGCTGGATTCTGTGGATTAATATTCCTCCAGAACACTAGAGTGCTGAGGTCTGAGTGCCAGTAGAAAGTAGACGAAACAGGACCTTTGTGTAAATTCGCCAGTTAATTCCTTACGGCTTGAACGCAGGGCCGCGCACAGACTGCGCAAGTGCTCTCTCTCTCAGCTGCACCCCAGTCCTTTCTTATTTTATGTCCTGAGACAGGGTCTTGCTAAGTTGCTGAGGCTGGCCTTCAACTTGCAACCTCCTGCCTCAGCCTCCTAGGTAGCTGGGATCCCACGTGCGGGCCACCGCGCCTGGCTCTCTGAATTCTGAAAGCAGCAGTGTCTCGGGTACTACTGTGAGTGCCATGAGGACTCCAAGGCTCCAGGAGCCCAGGTGCCCTTCGGCTTCAGATCTGCCTGATCCTGAAGTGTGGTTTCCTCCTTGTGGAAGGTTTTTTTAAAAGGTGAGGGCCAGAATTTTAGCTTCGCTTCCTACCACTAACTCACTGTGACTGAGCAGAAGCTCATCTCTCGGTTCCTCCAGGACAAGGTGCAGTCGCAGGCTAGTGCTGTGGCTGGACTGATGGGGAGGGAGGCAGGATCGTGAAGGGGCCCTGGCGGGGCACCTGCCCCACCACCAGGGCAGAGGGGCCGCATGCCCATGGCCTTCCTGTAACGCACCACCCAGGAACCCTCGGGCCCCCCAGCGAGACATTCTCCCAGGACAGAAGGAACATCCCACCTCCAGACCCACACTCTCCCTCCTTCGCAGGCCTGTCGCCAGGCCCTGTCCCTCCGGAGGGCACTGCTGGGTTGCAGCGGCATCCCCACTGCCCGCTCACCCCCGAGTTCCTACCTCCTCCGCACACAGGAGCCCAGCGTGTCTTGGACCGTGAGGTCGGAGGTGGCTCTGCAGAAGCACCTGTGTGGGCGGGGGCGCAGGTCGGCGGGCCGGCCTGCACGTGGAGGCCCTGCTCAGTCCCCGCACCGCCACACACAGTAAGTAAGTGCTCCCGGGTCAGCCCCCGTGGGCAGGCACAGAGATGACCAGGGTCCCACCAGGGCCCCTCAGGACCAGAAGGACAGGCTCGGGCGCCCTGGGCTGGTTCGCACAGTGCCCAGGTCTCCTTCCGGGTGGAAGCGGGTCTGCTGGAGGCTGCTCATGCAGGAGGGGACACTTCGCCTGAGTCGGAGAGGAGGATGGTGGGCCTGAGGAGGGCAGGCGCTGGCCGTGGCACCAGGAGGACACTCCGGACCCAGGTGCCACTGGCAGGAGCCGAGGAGCGTGTGGGGGCGGCTGGTCCTGGAGCTGCCCGGTTCACAGGCACAGTGACAGATGACCAGTGAGAGGCAGGTGCGGTGCCTGTGCTTCCTGGAGCCCCACTCCTGGCTCTGAGGTGGTGGCCTTGTCCTGCAGTGGCCAGGGCTGCCCTGTCCGCACCACACGTCACAGCCTGGTGGGTGCAGGGACATGGGCAGTGGCTCATGTCCTCTGAGGGCGCCCCTCAGCTTGCAGGAGTCGCCTCTGTCCACCTGCTCCTGGGCAGAGCTTGGTACCCTGGCCACACGCTGCGGCACAGAGGCAGAGTGGACTCCAGGCCACTGTGCGCCTGACTGAAACACAGGGTTCTATGCCTCAGGGACAGGCCTGTGTGTCTGGGTCAAGGTCTCTCTGCCACGAGGCCACGTCGAGAGCCGTCTCCCTGGGAGGTCTGACCACCCACCCAGTAGGGGCACCGGGGTGCTGAGTGCTGGGGATGCATGAGGCGTGTCCAGGTGGGTGGACGCCAGGGCCCGCAGCAGGTCCCACCTGGTACGGAGGCTTCAGGCCCGTCGGAACTGTGTGTGTGTGAGTGTGTGTGTGTGTGTTGTGTGCTGGGGACTGAACCCCAGGGTGCTTCACCACCGAACCACATCTCAGTCCTTTTTATTTTGTTTTGAGACAGGGTCTCACTCAGTTGCTGAGGCTAGCCTCTAACTTGCATTCCTCCTGCCTCAGCCTCCAGAGTTGCTGGGATTGTGGTGTGTGCCACTGCACCCCACTCCTTTCAGAGTCTCTTATCCAGACAATAAGAAAACGGCCGCAGGGAGACAGACCGAGGTCGAGAGTGTCCACATAGACCTGCTGGTGAGAGAGTCCACTCACCCCAGCTGACGTGGCTTTCATTCACCCGTTGGCTTCCGTGCACCCCGCTCGCCAGGCGCAGTTCCGTGGGGAGGGGGACCGTCGAGAGCAGAGAGGGACGGCTGAGTCTCTGCTGCGTGGAAGCCCAAGCCCGGTGAGAGAAGCGCAGTCAGCCACCGACACACAGCGTGATTGCAGGTGGGGACAGGTGTAGACAGGAGGCCAGGACGGACAGCCTTGGCGGGGGTCAGCAAGACCTCGAGAGTGGCCAGAGGGAGCGACGGGAGTGCCCTGTGGGAGTGGGGTGAGGTGAAGGGTCAGAAGGAGCAGGCCCACGGTGGGCAGGGGCTGCCCAGCAGTCCCTCTGAGGCCCTCGCCGTGCCCGGCTCTCTCTCTGCCCTTTCCTGGTGCTGCCTGTCCTGTACTGAGCCTAGGTGGGTATGGTCCTTCTTTAACTCTTGGTTGCAAAAATAGCAGGTGCGTATTATGGGATAGGTAGGGTGTGGGTTTGTCCTGAGAGCTGCAGGAAGGGAGCCAGCCCGATGCTCTGCAGAGAGACCCGCCTGACCCTCAGGCCAGCCTCTGCAGGGAGGCTGCGGTGGGCCCTTGGAGTAGTGCCTGTGGCTTTGGACGGCTTCCTGAGAGGACTCCAGTGCAGCACAGAGCCCGGGAGACGCCTGCACCTGCTGCCTTGTCCTCGCAAGCTGCCCGCAGAGGCCCCTGGAGGTGCAGGTCCCAATCGCAGCTTCCTGGGCCCACCCGCCTGCCGAGTGACCCAGTGACCGCCTGGCCTCCTGGCCACCCCCTCCCTGGGGGTGCTGCTCCACCCCTGCACTCAAGTGTGCTCCCAACACTGGCGTGGCTCTGAGGCCTGGCACCACGGCGCCCGCCTCTGACCCCCGCAGCCCAGGAGGCTGAGGCAGGAGGTTCCCAGGTTCAAGGCAGCCTGGGCGACTTAGCAGGACCCTGTCCCAAAGTAAAAGTGGAACAGGGCAGGGGTGGGGCTGGTGGCGGAGCAGGGCCGACCCAGCACCTCACAAGGAGGTGCGAGTCTCAGGCCCCAGCCCATTTCAGCAGGACCCTGGCGGCCCTGGTGCCACATCCGCTCGGGCCGTGTCCTCCGGCGAGGGGCCTGTCCGACTGCGTGCGGGCACACGCACACCTCCTGCAGGGGCAGGGCCTCCCCACACACCGACTCAGCAGCACCACACAGGACGTGGGCCGAGTGCCCAGTGGCCTGTCTGGACCAGCCGGGAACTCGGGTTCCTGGAGAACAGAGGCTGCAGGAGTGGAATTTACCCCCAAAGGACGGAGGCGATTCTTTGGGAAGAGATGGCCATGTGCAAGCTGGCGTGAGAAGGAGTGGACACTGAGCGGGCTGTTACCAGGCTGGGGTGGCCAGGCAGCGGGAGGGCGAGCTGTGGGCACTTGAGGGGCGTCCTTGGTAGTCGCTGGGCTGGGCGCCATTCCACATCTATCCCAGGCATCTGGGCACAACTGAGGCTTGTACCTGTCTAGGCTCAGGAGGGGACAGGCCAGCGCGCCCGGGGGGCAGTGGGCACAGCAGGGCCGCTGTGAGAGACCTCCAGAGCAGGGTGGCCGGGAGTCATGGCCCCTGCTGGCCCTCAGGGTCCCGCCCGCGTCTGCTCCTTCTGCAGGCCTCTGCTCCAGCGCAGCGGTCACGTGTGGCCTGCCCGGAGAGGGCCTTGAGGGGTGGGCGCAGGCGGCACAGGGCAGCCCGACTGCTTGAGGCTCACAGGAGGTGCTGCTTTGGAAAGAAGCACAGGAGTTTTGAGTGGTAGCTGGTCAGCGGAGATCTCCTGGTTAGGGGTCCCGACTTCACCACCATGAGCGAGACGTGAGGTTGTGCACAGGAAACGGGGAAGAAAGGCCCGGCGAGAGGTGGAGCTGGCCGTTGGGTCCCGGCCAGAGCTAGTCCTTCCTGGAGGGGTGGTGACCACCGTCACTCCCTCAGGCTTCCTGCTCAGGTCTCCTGTGGGTTCCAGGAGCCGCGTCAGTGGCGGGAGGTTCTGCTGCCCCCCGTCCTCACCCCTGTGTTCAGACTGGAGTGCTGGCGGCTGATGCAGCTGCAGATCCTGCACCGAGCCTCCTGCCCTTGTCCCCGTGAGGTGGGGACGTGGCCTGGCGCAGGGCAGCAGGGCGGCCCTGCTCTGTGGCCTGAGCCCCACTCCTCGGCATGCACTCCAGTCACCTGGCCCAGGAGCCTGTCCTGTTTTGCGTGATTGGCGATGTGACCTGCTGTGCGTCGCATCTCAGAGGGAGAGCGCAGGAGTCTTGGGGTGAAGCCGAGCTCCACCCTCTTATTTTGACAGTTCCTAGCCAAGTTCCGCCCCTTTCCCCAAACCACGTTTCCCCTTTCCAAGGAGGGAGCCTTGTTCCACGGGTAGGACAGATGTGGAGAGGTGTGTCTGTCTCGTGGGAGGAGCCCTGGCTGGTGACCAAGGCTGCTGCAGGCCCGTGTGACGCTCAGCCCCACGTGGGTCTGCAGGGGGCCTGTGTCCGCAGCCCGCGGCCCCGCGGTGGGAGGGACACGTAACTCGGGCACGAGGTGCCACCTGGCTCCTGACTCTCGTTCCAGATCATCAGGAAAGCCCTGGCGGAGGAGAAACGAGTCTCCACCAAAACGTCGGCTGCGGATCTGGTGACAGAGACGGATCGCCTGGTGGAAGATCTGATCATCTCTGAGCTGCGAAAGCGGTTTCCTTCCCACAGGTGAGCGTTTCCTCGGGGACACACCCAGCCCGGCCCACCCGGAGGTGCTGCCGCTGTCACAGACGTGAGCCCTGGGCTGCCGTCAGCCGCCCGTCTGCCCCCGCCCTGAGTGCAGGGGGGCCTCCGCTGTTCCTTCTCCTCACTGTTGGCATGACGACCCCCAGAGAAGGGGAAGGGGCCGTCGTGGAGAGCGTGCGCGCGGGAGGCCCCGGCACCTGCACTAACCCCACCTCCAGAGCATCAGGACCCCCACCCGAGGAGCCTGGAGCAGTGATGTCCCTGGCCGCTGTGCAAAGGAGGACAGGGCACGGGCAGACCTCGGTCACACAGGACCCGGACCCTTGGGGTGCTCAGTGGCACAGGCGTCCCTCACCCGAGCCAAAGCACTCGGGGCTCAGGCCGCCGTCCCCGCCTTCATAAGGACGCTGCGCTCGATGGCTGAGACGCTGCGACATGGGTCGCTTCTATCCTGTGAGAGGGAGATGCTGCCATCACCAGCCCTGTGTCCAGGACGTCACTGGCTGTCCCCCGGGAAGTTCCTGTGGCAGCTCACTGAGGCTGGGCCTCGGTCGAGGGCCTGGGAGGGACGAGAGGCCACTGTGGGAGGAGGCCCAGCAGTGGTCAGTCTGGCCTGGGTGGAGGGCACTGTGCACCGTGCCCGCTGAGCGGAGGCAGCAGTGGCTTGGTGCTGGTGTGGATCTGCCGTCACTGGATCGGGGAGACTGCGTAGGTCTGTGTGAGTACCCGTGCTGCGCGCAGGGTGAACGCCAGCATGTTACCGGGTGGTGCAGGGACCGCCAGACTCCAAAGCCCCTCAGAGCCGAGGACAGTAGAGAGGGCACAGGTCGGGCTCACTGGGAAGCGTCTCCCTGACTCCCACCCGGCCTCCGTCGGGGGCAGTTGGGTGCATTCACCTGTCCAGGAACCGTGGGTCCCAGGTTGCGGCCCGCACCCGGGGCCCTGGCCTGCCACACCCTTCTTCCTGCGCTCTGAGGGCCAGCGCTGGGACAGGGCTGACAGGGTGACGGCGGCATGCTAATGCCTAGTTGCTTCAAAACCTCAGATTGAATAACATTGTTTTCAGCATATGTAAGTTTTTTTTGTTTGTTTTCTTCTGTTTTGTTTTTGTACCAGGGATTGGACCCGGGGATGCTCGGTCCCTGAGCTTCATCCCCAGCCCCTTTTTATCTTTTATTTTGAGACAGGGCCACGCTAAGTTGCTTAGTACATCGCTAAGTCGCTGAGGCTGGCTCAAACTCTCGATCCTCCTGCCTCGGCCTCCCAGTCACTGGGATGACAGGCGTGCACCACCGCTCACGGCACGGTTTGTTTTTGCCCGTGTCTGTGTTCTTTTCTTTCTTTCTTTTCATGCTGGGGATTAAAAGCAGTGGCGCTTGCCTACTGAGCTGTATCCCCAGCCTTCGTTTTTATTTTGAGACGGGCCTCGCTGAGGTGCTGAGCCCGGCCTTGGACTTGCTGTCCTCTGCCTCAGCCTCCCAGGTGGCTGGGATCATAGGCTGCTGCCCTCAACCGTGTACCTGAGATTCTAAAACACACCAGAACAGCTGGGCATGGTGGCACACGCCCGCTATCCCAGTGACTCAGGAGGCTGAAGTAGGAGGATCTCGAGTTCAAGGCCAGTCTGGACAACTTAGTGAGGCCCTGTCTTGAAATAAAAGCTAAAAAGGGCTGAGGGTGTAGCCCAGTGGCACAGCACCGCTGGTTCAGGCCCACACACCACAGGTACACAAACAGTAAATGGGACTCTAGCAGCGCAGAGACCACAGGCAGGTTGACAGATTTGCAGGGAGGGAAACATGAATATCGTAAGTAGCAGCTGTCATTTCTCTGCTTTCGAAGCACTTAGACCAGTCCTGGAGCAGTGCCAGGTCACTGCCCCCTTCTCTGGGAGGACTTAGGACTCAGCCTGACCGTTGTCCTTCCTCATCTTTAGTCTTTCGTGATGCGAGACTGGAGGTCGATCACAGCTTCTCACTTTTAATAAAGCACAGGGTGACCGGCGTAGGCTCCTGGAGTCTCACCCTTTGACTTGACTCGGCTGTGAGACGTGCGCCCTGGGTCCCTGTCCTGGAGGAAGGGTGCCCCCACTCGACGAGCAAGCAACCCTCAACTCACCCTTGGCCCCAGCCGCTCCTCCAGCCTCCGTGCTCCTCAGGGCCCTGAGCTCCTCACTGTGAAGGAGGGACTGACCAAGGTTGTCCCCAAGCTGCCAGCCGCTGCCTGGTAACGCTGTGGTGACGACAGAAGGGAGCTGCAGCGGAGGCCAGGACCATGACTGCCGGGTCTCTGGGGCACCGGTGACCTGGACCACATCGGCGAGGCTCAGTCCGGCCCTGGCTCTGTCCAACACTGAGCCGGTTTTCAGCTTATAGTTTGGGGTTAGGCCTTTTTGTTTGTTAGGCTTTTGTTCTTTTTCGGTGCTGGGGTTGAGCCCAGGGCCGGGAGCTTGCTGTGCAAGTGTAGCTACTTTGAACGTCCAGTGCCCTCGTGGACCTGGTTCTGGTAAGAACGCTGCTGTAACCGCGACGCCGTCCCCTCCTGAGCAGCCTGCCAATCACCAGGTGGCTCAAGTGCAGGAAGGAGATGGCGGCTCAGCCTGCCCTGCGTGGCCAGCACCCTCTGTGCCCCGTGGAGGGTCGGGCAGCCGGACCTCTGCAGGGGCCCAGCTCACTGCGGTGTCCGTTGCAGGCGTGAGTCGAGCAGACCGTGTGGGAGTCCTCGATGTGGAAAAGGGGTGCTGCCACTAGCAGCTGGACATCCACATCCTGCCCCTTCCCTGGGCTCGGCCCTGGGCTCCCGTGTAATCCCCGGGTCAGAGCCCAGGGGTCGGACCAGGCTGCAGTAGAGGAGACGAGAAGATGTGGCCTGGGAGCATCAGTTAGCTCTGTGGTGGACAGAGAGACCTTCCTGACTTTGCTGTCACAGAGAAACTCTCGAGTAGCCAGGCACAAAAGGTCTCCAAGGCCCCTGGCTTCAAGTGCTGCCCTTCAGAGTCCCAAGGAAGCTTTGTCAGGACTGTGAGAACACAGGCCAGTATTTAAATTGGTCACAGCCTGCTTCACCGTAGGGATACCAGACTCTCCCCACGGGGTGCTGTTCTCCCCTCTGTTAGATGGGCTTTCCAAAGGGCCTCGAGCTCTCTGAGTCAAGTCACGTGCACTGGTTCTCCTCTGTGGGCTTTAAGGACCTCACGTGGAGGTTCCAATGGCTCTCGTGATAAAGGCGTCTCATTTCACACACCCAGTCCTGCAGGGAGCTGTAGAACATTCTCTCCCATTCCATAGGCATTGCTTCCAACATGAAGATAGTCCGTTTTAAGTACATAAAATTCCACCTCTTCCCCACCTCCATGGAAGCCACGGACGCGGCTTGAAAGACTGGGCCTGGCCCACGTTGCTGTCAACACTGGGGAACTGCCCCAGGCTGCCGTCCACCACCCTTGGGAAGCCAGGAGGAAGCAGAAGGAGGCACCACCCGCCATCTCCAGGTGGGCAGGGGGCTCAGGGCCTACATACTAACGCTGGGAAAGCCCAGGGCTCAACGAGGTGCCTCGAGCCCCCGTCAAAGGCCGGCAGACACTGCTGGCTGGAGCGTGCACTGGACACAGCCCGTGTCCCAGCATTGGCTTCTGAAGGAACAGACCAGGATCCCGGTTTCCTGAGCAGTGCAGGATGCGGCAGGCTGTGCGTACGGTCTGGTGGAGGCTGGAGGCTGACCCACCCACACGCACCCCTCTCCCTCCAGGGCCCAGCACTGTCCACTCCAATGTCTCACCAGAAATCAAGGTTGAAGAGAAAGATCCACATCCTCCCTGCCTTCTCCTGGGCCTGGTCTCTGTGAGAGTCATCCCCTCCTCTCCTCTGGAGCCATGTGCTCCTGCCTTTCCTGGGCCTGGTCTCTGTGCCTGAGTCATCCCCTCCTCTCCTCTGGAGCCATGTGCTCCTGCCTTCTCCTGGGCCTGGTCTCTGTGAGAGTCATCCCCTCCCTCTCCTCTGGAGCCATGTGCTCCTGCCTTCTCCTGGGCCTGGTCTCTGTGAGAGTCATCCCCTCCCTCTCCTCTGGAGCCATGTGCTCCTGCCTTCTCCTGGGCCTGGTCTCTGTGAGAGTCATCCCCTCCTCTCCTCTGGAGCCATGTGCTCCTGCCTTCTCCTGGGCCTGGTCTCTGTGAGAGTCATCCCCTCCTCTCCTCTGGAGCCATGTGCTCCTGCCTTCTCCTGGGCCTGGTCTCTGTGAGAGTCATCCCCTCCTCTCCTCTGGAGCCATGTGCTCCTGCCTTCTCCTGGGCCTGGTCTCTGTGCCTGAGTCATCCCCTCCTCTCCTCTGGAGCCATGTGCTCCTGCCTTCTCCTGGGCCTGGTCTCTGTGCCTGAGTCATCCCCTCCCTCTCCTCTGGAGCCGTGTGCTCCTGCCTTCTCCTGGGCCTGGTCTCTGTGAGAGTCATCCCCTCCTCTCCTCTGGAGCCATGTGCTCCTGCCTTCTCCTGGGCCTGGTCTCTGTGCCTGAGTCATCCCCTCCTCTCCTCTGGAGCCATGTGCTCCTGCCTTCTCCTGGGCCTGGTCTCTGTGCCTGAGTCATCCCCTCCTCTCCTCTGGAGCCATGTGCTCCTGCCTTCTCCTGGGCCTGGTCTCTGTGCCTGAGTCATCCCCTCCCTCTCCTCTGGAGCCATGTGCTCCTGCCTTCTCCTGGGCCTGGTCTCTGTGCCTGAGTCATCCCCTCCTCTCCTCTGGAGCCATGTGCTCCCTGCTTTCTCCTGGGCCTGGTCTCTGTGAGAGTCATCCCCTCCTCTCCTCTGGAGCCATGTGCTCCCTCCCTCCACCCTCTCACCCGGGTGCCCAGCGTAAGTGCTGGCTTACTCCTGTGTGTGCCTTTAGTGTGTGGACTGTTTTCTTTATGACCATGATTACAAACCCTTCAGGAAAGAACAATGACGTAAGTGTAGAAGGAGGCATGGGAAACGGTCTCATTTGGGAGCCTTTGGCTAAGGGAAGTGGCAGAGCTGATGCCACCTGCAGAGTCCCCCACATGAGGTCCTCCTCGGCCCTGGCGCCTGCCTGGCCGCTTGCCTCAGGCGTGCAGGCTCCTGCGTCAGCCCCACCCTGCGTCGTCGTACCCGGCATCTGTTCCTTCTAGACCTGTCTGGGGAATACCTGTGCCTGCACAGGCTCTGGTGGGCCCTCCCAATGGCGTGGGAGCCCATAGCGGGACTGGTGGGAGGGCTCACTTCCCAGGCAGAAGGGCTTGGGGTGCACGCGGGAAGCATGGAGCCCGAGTCTCCTTCACCTTGTCTGCTCATGCCGTGAGCCCCCGGGGAAGACCCTGCCACCTGAGTCCCCTGACCCACCATGTTGCAGGCCGGCCCCTCAGGCCGACCACTCAGGTCTCCTGCGTTGTCCAGCCTGATCTTCCCCCTCTGTGCCTTGTGCCCTCCTCACGGGTTTCCCCCGGGGCCCAGGGAGCTGGTGACAGGGCAAGCTGAGCTGCCTGCGGGCATATGCGCCCTGTGCTCAGGTGGCCACGGTGTATAGTCAGATGGCTTATACGAAGGGGTCGGTTACTGTGTGCACAGAACGTGACCCTCGTGCCGTGGAAGGGCAAGTGCTGTCCCAGGGTGGCTGGGGACAGAGGTGGTGTGCGGGTATAGGCAGGCTGCTGTTGTCTCAGGTCCTACAGCCGAACACAGCCCTGGCGGAAGTGGCCCTGGTGGTATTGCTCATTGTGACGGGCACCAGCCCCGTGTCTGCCGAGCTCTTGAAACACTGCTGGGGAGAACTGAATCAAAGAGTCGAGCTTTGGTTTTTCTGGGTGGTGTTTCATACGTGCTAAGCGAGTGCTCTACCACTCAGCCGCATCCCCAGCCCTTTAATTCTAATTTAAATCCGTTTAAATTCAAACAGCCACATGTGGTGACTGACTGGTGTACTGGGTGGAGCAGTGACAGAGGTGTCCCCATCAGTCTTGTCTGCAGATTCACTGTGGCCAAATCCTAGGGCACAGTTTCCTTCGGGGAAAGTGGCTTCCCCCAGGACCAGCAGCCTGCTTGACCGAGTCCCCGAGGCCAGTGGGAGTGCTTCTCGCTCGTTCTTCCTCCATGGGGAAAATGTCTGCACCTCTCCGTTCTCTCTGGTGGAGGTGCAGACGTGGCCCGAGGACCTACTGGAAAACAGCAGGGCTCTGCCTCGACGTACAGATCCAGTGTGCCTGCCTTGAGGGCCTGGTGCCAGGGCCCCCCAGCTCACCCCCACGGTTCTGGACACGCCCCAGCGTGCGCGGCGCAGGCTGCCGTGAGCTGCAGGTGCCATGTCGTCTCAGCCCAGGACACTTGCGAGCTTTAGGCACCAGCTCCCGGGGACTGGCCCCCAGAGGCTGCAGCAAGGACGTCATGGAGAGGGTGGAGGGAGAGCGGGAAGGACGAGGAGGCCTTCTTGGTTTCTGGACTGAGCAGCTGGGTGTTTGGTGCCACTTGAGGGAAGCCGGGCTCCTGCTGGTGCAGGTCGGCCCTGATATCTGGATCTTCCTGTTGGGCTCCTAACAGGATGGATGGTGCACCCTGTGAGGACAGCTTCGGTCTCATTGCAAAGGAGGACCTGGCATGGGCCCACTGCAGAGCGCAGGGTCAGGAGGCTGGAGCAGGTGGCCCCGACCCTGCAGGCGGAGGGGTGTCCCGGTGACCTCCCCCCGCTCAGCCTCACGCTGCTTTCTCCCCAAGGGAAGCTGGAGGCCCGGGGAGGGAGAGTGGGCCAGGCGGCTGGGAACCAGGAGGTGCAGGCCTGCGGAGCCGGGAGGCAAGGACCGATGGCCCCGTGCGACCTTCACCCCTGCACGCCCAGGGCACAGCACTGCAGAACGAGAGCGGAAGCTGGAGGCCCGTCGCTCGCTCTCCCAGCTCTCACAGGCTTGCTTTGTCTAGACTCAAGAGGAAACAGACTCTGGCTCTTGTTGTGTGAGGCTGGCGTCCAGCTCCTCGCTCTTGGGCACGTCTGCTGGGCACTTTTAAAACTCCGCTGTGGGCTACCCGTCTGGTGTTTGTTTTGCTGCTTTTACAGTGCAGGGGACTGAACAGGAGCTCTGCACTGAGCCTCACCCTGGCCCGTCCCTCCAGGTCCCTCTGAGTCTAAAGAACTCTGCCTCTGTTGGACCCTGAGAGACCATCGTGCAATCTCAGGACCGCCATTCTTCTTTAGCGGATCTGGAAGAGCCTGACGCGCGTCCCCGTCCTTGGTGGCACGTCTTCTCAGGCTGTGTTCCCCCACTGCAGGTTCATCGCAGAAGAAGCCGCGGCCTCCGGGGCCTCGTGTGTGCTCACCCCCAGCCCCACCTGGATCATCGACCCTATCGATGGCACCTGCAACTTCGTGCACCGGTGAGCGGCCGCAGGAGCACCCGGGCAGGCCTTCCTGCCACCACTGAGCTTGTCTCTTCAGTAGCAGTGCTTTTGAAGTCGGGGCATGTAGACAGCCCTTGGTCTCACCGAAGGTTATTATCAAACCCTGAGAAATGTAAAAGTTTCTCCATTTGTGAGAGACTTACAGAGTACGTATGGAATTCTTGCTTTAAAAGTGTTGCGTTTGAATCAAAAGGAGATCAGCAGAGGAAAGGGACCAGGTAGGAGGCGGGTTGGGGCGAGCTGGGAGTGAGAGCGGCTAAGTCAGCGTGTGGGCGCGTGTATGAACACAACAGGTACGGAGGTACGCAGGCGCACGTGCACACCGGGTACAGCAGATCCCATCTTTGTGCACAGCCATAGTGCACCAGTAAAAAATGAGGGGAAAAAACACTGACTCAGGAGGCTGAGGCAGAGGACCTCAAATCCAAGTCCAGCCCTGGCAACTTAGCAAGACCCTGTCTAAAATAAAAATGGGGGTGTACGCAGTGGTAGAGCACTTGCCTAGCATGTATGAGGCCCTGGATTTAGTTCCCGGTGCTAAAAAAAAGAAAAAGAAAAAGTGTCGCGTGTGTTGTGTGTTCTGTTTCGTGCTGGCTGGCTCTAAGGGTGCCTGCCGCGTTGGCAGCAGATGGGGCAGAAGACAGCTACCAGCCGCTGTCACGCTGATGAGAGCTGAGTCACCTTCAGGATAGGAGCAGAGCAGGAGGTTCAGGGAGGCCCCAGCCCAGGGAGGTGGGGCAGGGAGCAGAGCTGCAGGACCGGGAGGTGATGGTGCCACCTCGGGAAGTCCAGTGTCCCGGAACGTGACGTGGCTTCCGCAGAGGGCAGATCTCCCACTTGGCAGTGCCGGAGCCCCTGGAGGGCCCCCCTTCCACGGGGTTGGGGTGGTCCCCAACTCACGGCCGCTCGGGGTCCTTCTGTGGGAAGCGTGTGCAGAGCCAGGCCACGGAGCCCCGGCCCTGCTCCCCGGGTTGCCACCACGACGTGAATACACAGTCACTCTTAGTGCCACGGTGGCACAACGACCTTCTCCATGGTGACCACAGGCTCAGTCATGCTCAGATAGGCTGACCCTTCCTGGCATGGAGCCATGCTGCCTGGTGCCATCGGCTGTCACGTCAGCCGAAGCGTGGCCCCTGCGGGGTCACCTGCCTCGGTGCCTTGGCCCAAGCGAGAGCCCCCATCACCCAGCCCTGTGGTCATCCAAGGTGCTGTGAGGGACGCAGCGGCTACGTGCTGTCCTGGCAAGGAGTGGACTCTGGTGGCCCCAGGCTCTCCAGGGCTTCCCTCTGCAGCCGTTGGGAATCCAGGCCTGGGAGGCAGCTGAGGAGAGTCCGCTGAAAACAGGCTCTCGTTGATCCAGCAACTCCAGGACGCCAGGCTGCAGCCATGGCAGCATGTGACCAGTAGTGACCAGCGGGCCTCAGGGGGCCCCCGAGCAGGCAGGTTTGTCCATGCTTTGCTGGTTTGCACTTTTTCCTGCAAGCTTGTAGTGCTGGCCTTCCCTGTAGCCCGAGCATTCAGCAGCAGCAAAGCCGAGGAGGGGGAAGCTGCCCTCCTCCTCTGCGGCTCGCCCGCCTCGGCTGCTGGGAGACACGGGCCGGGCGGCACTGGTCTGAGAAGGTGGCCCAGGGAGGCTGCCACCCGGGGCCTGTGACGTCACCGCCGGGGGCCTTTGCACCCCACCTGGAATGGGGGTTGGCCCTCGTGGGGTCCCTGCTGCCCTTTGGGTCCCTGGGAACCAGCAGGCTGGTTATTCAAACCCTGGGGGCATCAGACAGCCGGGTGGAGGGCGCCCGTTCGCTGGCCTCACGGCAGCTCTCTCCAAGGTCAGCCGTCCGACACGGTGGCCAGCTAAGCCTGTTTTTCTTGGCAGCAGTTAGTGAAATTGTGAGAAGTTGTTTTTAAAAACATTGATCCAGCCGGAGTGTGGAGAGCCCGGGGTGCTGGGAGAGCCGCCGGTGCCGCGGGCTTCGGGGCCGACGCGCCTTCCGAGCACAGACCCTGTGTTTCCCTCGCAGGTTCCCCACCGTGGCCGTCAGCATCGGGTTTGCCGTTCGCCAGGAGGTACGAGGCCCTGGTTCTGGTTTCTGCTCCTCTCCCCTCCTTGCCTTGCGCCTCAGGCAGGATTCGTAAGTCCAAGGATGTGTGTCTCAAATCCAAGGAGGGGGACGGGCACCGCCCAAGGCGCGAGGGTCTGCAGGTGGCCAGCCCTGGCCTCTGCCCTGGTCCTCCGCGGAGACAGATGTTCTGAAGCAGATG